>NC_081767.1:18808094-18979036 GCF_963082965.1 Carassius carassius | reverse complement strand
TATTTCATCAGAATGTCACAAAAGTCAGTGACTTTAATGGCACTTGCTATATGAACACAAAAATAGAATTTAACACAAATAACCACCAGCATAGTATATGAATGGAAATTTTTTTTATTTCATCATGTCTAAATATATATTCAAATGCAAAATCTAATAAAAATATGTACAGTCGTGGCCAAAAGGTTTGAGAATTACATAAATATTAGTTTTCAAAAAGTTTGCTGCTAAACTGCTTTTAGATCTTTTTTTCAGTTGTTTCTGTGATGTACTGAAATATAATTACAAGCACTTCATACGTTTCAAAGGCTTTTATCGACAATTACATGACATTTATGCAAAGAGTCAGTATTTGCAGTGTTGGCCCTTCTTTTTCAGGACCTCTGCAATTCGACTGGGCATGCTCTCAATCAACTTCTGGGCCAAATCCTGACTGATAGCAACCCATTCTTTCATAATCACTTCTTGGAGTTTGTCAGAATTAGTGGGTTTTTGTTTGTCCACCCGCCTCTTGAGGATTGAACACAAGTTCTCAATGGGATTAAGATCTGGGGAGTTTCCAGGCCATGGACCCAAAATTTCAACATTCTGGTCCCCGAGCCACTTAGTTCTCACTTTTGCCTTATGGCACGGTGCTCCATCGTGCTGGAAAATGCATTGTTCTTCACCAAACTGTTGTTGGATTGTTGGAAGAAGTTGCTGTTGGAGGGTGTTTTGGTACCATTCTTTATTCATGGCTGTGTTTTTGGGCAGAATTGTGAGTGAGCCCACTCCCTTGGATGAGAAGCAACCCCACACATGAATGGTGTCAGGATGCTTTACTGTTGGCATGACACAGGACTGATGGTAGCGCTCACCTTTTCTTCTCCGGACAAGCCTTATTCCAGATGCCCCAAACAATCGGAAAGGGGCTTCATCGGAGAATATGACTTTGCCCCACTCCTCAGCAGTCCATTCACTATACTTTCTGCAGAATATCAATCTGTCCCTGATGTTTTTTTTGGAGAGAAGTGGCTTCTTTGCTGCCCTTCTTGACACCAGGCCATCTTCCAAAAGGCTTGGCCTCACTGTGCGTGCAGATGCGCTCACACCTGCCTGCTGCCATTCCTGAGCAAGCTCTGCACTGGTGGCACTCCGATCCCGCAGCTGAATCCTCTTTAGGAGACGATCCTGGCGCTTGCTGGACTTTCTTGGACGCCCTGAAGCCTTCTTTACAAGAATTGAACCTCTTTCCTTGAAGTTCTTGATGATCCTATAAATTGTTGATTTAGGTGCAATCTTAGTAGCCACAATATCCTTGCCTGTGAAGCCATTTTTATGCAACGCAACGTCAACATTCTCACCTGAGTTTACGAGACGATTACTGAAATGATCTCAGCAGGTCCTTTAATGACAGCAATGAAATGCAGTGGAAAGGTTTTTTTGGGATTAAGTTAATTTTCATGGCAAAGAAGGACTATGCAATTCATCTGATCACTCTTCATAACATTCTGGAGTATATGCAAATTGCTATTATAAAAACTTAAGCAGCAACTTTTCCAATTTCCAATATTTATGTAATTCTCAAAACTTTTGGCCACGACTGTAGTTGTGTCAACATGTACTCTTATAAAGGATTTAGAGAACATACATGCCTACATACATTGGGCTACACAGACATTTAGTTGTTACACCCTGGAATTAAATGATTTCCTGTATTTCTCCTACCAAATGGCACTAATCTGCCTTCCATGCATTGGATTTTAAATGCATTTACTCTATTTTTAACTTTTAACAATGTATTAATTGAAAATAAATCTAAATTTTTTAATATTTGTATTTTGATATATAAATAAATGGTGCATACTTTAGTGATGGATATTGTCTAGAATGAAATGCCCTCAAAACAAAATATTAGAGAACAAATATTATTGGACAAACTATAGTAAAAAAAAATAATAATATTGTCCCCTAAAGGAGGAATACCAGAGGGTTAAACTAAAAAACAGATGGAAAATTAAACCACACTATGCAACCGTTTTGGAAAGGCAGCATCATACTACTTGTTTCTTTGCATACTCAAGTTGATTATTTTATATTTTCCTACATGGCAGATGCATTAAGATCAGACTACTCACGTAGTGTTCAGGAGAGGTGGTGTACAGGTGGGGATGTAGTCCAGGTGTGCCCTGACATCAAACCTATCAATCATGTTGCTGGTATCTCCCTGCCAAGGCATCCTGTTAGGACAAAGGATGAAGTTGTGACAGTTTTCCAAACTTTCCAGGACGATTAATCAAAATAAAACCCAAACCGCGATATGGCTTAGCATGATTATCAAATTGCCAAAAGGCTGTGATTTAAACTAAATAATTATATGCACTGCATGTTTCAGAGTGAAGCAATGGCGCAGTGTTCTTACATGCAAGCAGCTCATTAAACACCAGTGTTGAACTTCATCTCTGCCTCTGCACTGAATTTGGGTTGATTAACTGTGCATTTGGGAACGCAACATGCGCCAACCATCTTATACTTGTAGCGCATATTTTTATGAGAAATGCTTATCTTCTACTTTCCAATAATAATTAGTATCATAGAACCATATTCATATATAATACATTGTGCACAGCAAACCTAACAAACAACATGGTTTCTTCCCAAATCGATGATCCATATGCTAGTTACATACATGTTGAGGGGACTCTCAGCTGCCAGGGCTACAGCTGAATCCAGATGGATTTTGTATGCCTGGCCATGAACCTGCAGGAACTGGGCTGGATCCTTTTTCTACACAGAACGAGAGAAGTATGATGCATGATTGTTCATTTAAAACTTCTATCCATGACCAAGATTAAGCTGTGCTCAAAAAACAAAGAATGAGAGTGCAGTCCAGGTCACAGACTTCTGTTCTTCGACTTACGATTTTCTCATAGTACTGTCTGCGTCTCTCCCCACGCCGCTTGTAGTCCACCATCATCCCGCGCAGTTTGCGCTCATGTTTGCGGGCCTCCTGCCACATGACGGCTCCGCTTGGGGTAGGGGCGCGTCGGGGCAGGGCTGCTGCTAGGGGACACAGAAGGTGCAAATCAACCAACCTACCCACACTAACTGCCACATATAATGCCATTCTGAATCTGAATTTTGTATATCTTTACATTTACAGAAAAGTATATTTTAACATTAGAAAACGCATACCAAATACATTATGCTAAATTAGTTTATACTCTATGGATTTCCCCACTTTACTTAAAGTACTGCAATAATTATACAAAAAAACATGACACTTGTGAAACATAAAACTGTCTTTCCTGAACACAAAATATACAAACACTTAAAGGGAAAGTTGTTTATGGGTTACAGATTAACTAACCTTAATTACAAAAAGTTTAAAAGGTTCTGAGTAAAAGAGGATTATGTTTGCTACATAAATGACATAAAAACTATATAAGAATGGTAGAAACGCTTGACCTTTAAATTATTAGTGCATAACAAAATAAAGTAAGAAAAAGAAATGATAGCCAAGTAGCTAAAACCTCTCAGGCTAACGTTAAATCCACAAACATATCAAAACTGTAATTGATTAATACTGCATTTATAAGCGCACTTCAATGACTGTCCATTACAAAGCTCGTGCAACCTGCATGCAATATTAAGATTTACAGCTAACGTGAGAGTATAGCAAAACGCTAGCGCACCGGATAAGGCTAGCATGCTACCTGGCTATGTTTTATATCCAGCGTTAAAAAAAAACAGCTGACAATGAAGTGGAGTGACCGTCACCAAATAGCTTTAGCGATTTAAAAAAATTTAAATTAATTACCTGTTTATGTTTACAATACGTATAGTGTGATTTTTCTTGACAGAAAACACAAACGTCTGTCACCATGTGGAAAAGGCTGATCGTTTACATACACGCTGACACGCCTCCCAGCGCACACGCTGCCGACTGGAGGCGCTAGTAGACTATTACATTGTTTTTGATAATCTAAATTCTCCTACAGGGGGCGCACTCTGGCTCATAAACACGTAGCGTATCAGTGTAATTGTATACGTTATAGGCGTTGTTTAGGCTGACAAGCTAAATTGAACAGTTCAATGCAAAAAACATTTATAGATATCATAAACAGTTGGGCTCGTTAATCCAAAAAATTAATTACTCGTAAGTTACTCCTTTCAAAAGTAATTTTATTACTTATTAGTATCTGGCAACAGTAGGCTAATTAGTTCCCTTTCATAGGTCACTTCGATGCTACGGTGACGTCACCACGTATGGGAACACCTTCGGTGTGACGAATGTCTGAAGCCCTATACCATCCCGCCAATCCTATTGGCCAAACAGCGCGTGGCACCGCCCAGCATGCGTAAGCATATATATACCTGGTGCCGCGCGCCATTTACCTCAGATTTCATTCCTTCAGTACGAAGCGAATCTTCTGTGCCCTATTGTCTCGCGTTCTCAGCGATCATCAATGAGCAGTATACTCCTCTCCGCGGACGCGATGAGCTTCAAAAAGTGCAAGGACCCGTGTACTAGGTACATCGTTAAGGGGGACACTCATGACAGGTGCGTAGTTTGCCTAGGCTTACACCACGCACAGGAGGCGCTTAGCGGCCTTTCTTCATGCCCCCATTACGATGGCCTGTGGCTCAGAGTGCTGCGCTCTAGGGTAGATGTGTTCTCCGATGTCGCCGTGTCTAACCCCTGCCACACCACTTCTGCGACTGCTGAGGCACCGCACGAGGTGATAGCTTGGGGTGACACGTGTGACATGGAGTTTGAGGACAGTTCAGCGCTGGAAAATTATTCTCCACATCGCTCGCTCTCCCCTACCCTAATACAACCCGAATTCCGGAAAAGTTGGGACGTTTTTAAAATTTTAATAAAATGAAAACTAAAGGAATTTCAAATCACATGAGCCAATATTTTATTCACAATAGAACATAGATAATGTAGCAAATTTTTAAACTGAGAAATTTTACACTTTTATCCACTTAATTAGCTCATTTAAAATTTAATGCCTGCTACAGGTCTCAAAAAAGTTGGCACGGGGGCAACAAATGGCTAAAAAAGCAAGCAGTTTTGAAAAGATTCAGCTTGGAGAACATCTAGTGATTAATTAAGTTAATTGATATCAGGTCTGTAACATGATTAGCTATAAAAGCTTTGTCTTAGAGAAGCAGAGTCTCTCAGAAGTAAAGATGGGCAGAGGCTCTCCAATCTGTGAAAGACTGCGTAAAAAATTGTGGAAAACTTTAAAAACAATGTTCCTCAACGTCAAATTGCAAAGGCTTTGCAAATCTCATCATCTACAGTGCATAACATCATCAAAAGATTCAGAGAAACTGGAGAAATCTCTGTGCGTAAGGGACAAGGCCGGAGACCTTTATTGGATGCCCGTGGTCTTCGGGCTCTCAGACGACACTGCATCACTCATCGGCATGATTGTGTCAATGACATTACTAAATGGGCCCAGGAATCTTTCAGAAACCACTGTCGGTAAACACAATCCGCCGTGCCATCAGCAGATGCCAACTAAAGCTCTATCATGCAAAAAGGAAGCCATATGTGAACATGGTCCAGAAGCGCCGTCGTGTCCTGTGGGCCAAGGCTCATTTAAAATGGACTATTTCAAAGTGGAATAGTGTTTTATGGTCAGACGAGTCCAAATTTGACATTCTTGTTGGAAATCACGGACGCCGTGTCCTCCGGGCTAAAGAGGAGGGAGACCTTCCAGCATGTTATCAGCGTTCAGTTCAAAAGCCAGCATCTCTGATGGTATGGGGGTGCATAAGTGCATAAAGGTATGGGCAGCTTGCATGTTTTGGAAGGCTCTGTGAATGCTGAAAGGTATATAAAGGTTTTAGAGCAACATATGCTTCCCTCCAAACAACGTCTATTTCAGGGAAGGCCTTGTTTATTTCAGCAGGACAATGCAAAACCACATACTGCAGCTATAACAACAGCATGGCTTCGTCGTAGAAGAGTCCGGGTGCTAACCTGGCCTGCCTGCAGTCCAGATCTTTCACCTATAGAAAACATTTGGCGCATCATTAAACGAAAAATACGTCAAAGACGACCACAAACTCTTCAGCAGCTGGAAATCTATATAAGGCAAGAATGGGACCAAATTCCAACAGCAAAACTCCAGCAACTCATAGCCTCAATGCCCAGACGTCTTCAAACTTTTTTGAAAAGAAAAGGAGATGCTACACCATGGTAAACATGCCCCGTCCCAACTATTTTGAGACCTGTAGCAGAAATCAAAATTGAAATGAGCTCATTTTGTGCATAAAATTGTAAACTTTCTCAGTTTAAAAATTTGCTATGTTATCTATGTTCTATTGTGAATAAAATATTGGCTCATGTGATTTGAAAGTCTTTTAGTTTTCATTTTATTAAAATGTAAAAAACGTCCCAACTTTTCCGGAATTTGGGTTGTACACAGAAAAACCTTTGAACCTGTCGTCTTTTCCTGTGAGGATTTACGGCCCACACCGGAGGCATGTAGTGCCATCTCCTTCGGTTGTGACCGCCATGATGACGACGTTCTGTCCACTGCGGCCTCGGGGTCTGAGGACTTCGCGGCCGATACGAGCCCTCTCCCTCCTAGTGGACAGGAGAGGCGTGTTTCCCCCTCCTACAGTGAGCTGTTGGATGTGGTTTCCCGTGCAGTGGGTACATTGGGGCTGGAATGGGAGGTTGAGAAGGCCGAGGCCCAACCTTCTTCGAAGCTGGACGACCGTTTCTTAACTAGTCGGACACCTGCGCAGCCCTGGAGGCCTTTACCCTTTTTCCCGGATCTCCACCAGGAGGTTTCGAGGTCCTGGAAACAGCCGTTTTCGGCGCGCATCACAAACGCTGCGGCTGCGGATTTCGCCACCATTTCTGACATGGCGGGCCATGGCTATACAGCGATACCGCCGGTGGAAGAGACTCTCGCCGAACATCTTGTGCCTAATTCGGCCGCGGCGTGGAAGTCGCGCCCCCTCCTCCCCTAGAAGGCGTGTCGAGTCACGTCTAGTTTAGTGGGGAAATCCTATATGGCCACTGGCCAAGCGGCTGCTTCGCTCCATTCTATGGCGGTCCTTCAGGCCTACCAAGCAGAGCTGTTAAAAGGATTGGATGAAGGGGAGGGCATTACACCTGAGGCGGTTAAGGTATTACGGCGAGCAACTGATTTGGCGCTTCGTGCTACCAAACATACTGCTCGAGCAGTGGGCCGGATTAATTACGGTTGAGCGCCACCTCTGGCTTAATCTCACCGACATAAAGGAGAAGGATAAATCTTTCCTCATGGATGCCCCTGTGTCTAAGGACGGTTTGTTTGGAGAGGCTGTCACTTCAGTGGTGGAGAAATTCAGAGCAGCGAAACAGCAATCAGCTGCTTTCCGCCAGCTGATTCCCCGCAGACCCAGAGAGGTTGAACGCCGTCAGCTCCTGATTTTTTCGCTGCCTGCCAGGGACTGTGCCCTCCGCTAGAGAGCGCTGTTGGACCGCTTTCGCGCATCCAACACTCTCATTGCAGTCCCCACGCTCAAACCCTGACTGTTTCGCCGCAAACAGCGCCTTGAACAGCATTGGAGCGAACTGTAACACCAAACGCTTCCTCAGACACTCTGCACGATCCAGTTTTCAGAGCTCGAGGAGCGCTTCAAAGGGTCGTTATCGAACGGCCCGTCATGACGGCTCGCACAGCCGCCGCTATTTCGCTAGCGGCAGAGCCCGATGCTCAATCTGTTGGCCTAATTCCTGCCGTGGACACATTTCAGGATTACGTACAACGAGATGCAACGACTGCTATGCATATACTTCCCCTGTGCACGGACACCGTGAGTTTTTCGTGCCCGGACATCTCTGTGTGTGCAACACCGTTGCAGGAAACGAACATTTTGAGACCGATAATATTATTTCGGGCCGCGTGGGAACGCTTGCCCGGCATTTCTCAATGGGTGTTACGCACAATTTGTCACGGATACACCATTCAGTTTCGGAAAGGCCCACCCCCTTTCCACGGAATTCTCTCCACGGTGATGAAACCGATGGATATAGCGGTGCTGAGACAGGAAATGTTAGCTCTACTGAGCAAAGGGGCTATAGAAGAAGTACACCCCTCTCAGATGGAGTCAGGGTTTTACAGCCGTTATTTTGTGGTACCAAAAAAGGACGGCGGATTACGACCCATTATGGATTTACGCCGTCTGAATCTTGCACTCAGGTCGAGCAAATTCAAGATGTTGACAGTAAAGTCTATTTTTTCCGCTCCGGGGCGTCCGTGTGTTGAACTATCTGGACGATTGGCTGGTGTTAGCGCAATCTCAGACTCAAGCACACTCTCATCGGGATATTGTGCTGAATCATTTACACAGCCTGGGCTTACGCACGAACTTCCAGAAAAGTGTGTTAGTCCCCTCTCAACGGATTACTTTTCTGGGAATAGAATTGGACTCTCGCGCGATGACAGCAAAGCTTTCTCTCCCGCGCGCTCAGTCGATTACGTCATGCGTTCAGCACTTCAGGGTGGGTCACACAGTTACAGTGAGACTGTGCCTCAGACTGTTTGGTCTAATAGGGGCGGCGCTTCCCGTAATTCATCTGGGTTTGCTTCACATGCGCCCGTTTCAGTGGTGGACGAAACGACAGAATATTTCACCCCATTGTCTTCCCATACGTGGTGACGTCACCGCAGCATCTCGTTCCCTATTACATACGTAACCGAGATGTTACACCACATTACTTTTTCTTCAGCCCAACAGAAGTTGTAATTGTGTACCTTCCCCATACATTTTTTTCTAAAATGTTACAATATATTTCTGCCTCATCATTTGACCAAAATCTACATTGGATGCAGTGGTGACTGATAGTGACTTTTAAGTAAAGGTGTTTTATAAATTGTCATGTTTAGCTTGAAACTAATTGAAGTTTGCTACCCAAATATTATTATATTTCATGAAGTAATCTATTTTATCAAAAGAAATCAAATAAGTTCATTCGATTTTTTATTATAGTAATACAATTTACAGCCTGGAGACGAGATTTGATCAAAAGGACAAGTGTCTTAATTCATAATAATCTGTGTTGGGTTCACTCTTGATCATAATGTGAACATCAGAATAACAGCAGCTCCTGTGATTCTGGATCCAAACACTGCAAATCTAGATCTTGTTCTGTATGATGATCTGACTGATGTGAGGCGGAGTGAGAACAAACAATCTCTTCCTGATAATCCAGAGAGATTTGACATTTACGAATGTATTTTGAGTTCAGAGGGTTTTAACTCAGGAACACATTGCTAGGATGTGGAGGTTAAAGAGAGAGTTCAACCTGGAGACAGCATTAAATCAGAGGAAGGGATGTGATTTCTGCTGCCCCTTTGCCCCTTGGTGCCCAAAGTGCCCTTTTGTCAAAGCAAAATTTCCTCTAATTTTTTATTTTTTTTTGTCATAACGTACCCTTTTGTGAATGCCTGCCCATACCCAATCTAAATATTAGTAAAATTTCTGAATAATAATTTAGCCATCAATAAGATGACCCACATGATGACCTTTCACCTGACGACGACGACCTCATCCGATCGGGATGATTCGTCACGCCGCACGCGCATTTTTAATTGCCAGAGGATATTTTCAACACCGCGGAAGCTGGTAAGTGGTGTTTTATTCTCAGCGAAGTGATTTTGATATTTATTTACTTATTATTATTTTAAAAGAACGACGTGATGTGAGAACATGCAGATATGTTGTTTATATTGAGACGTGCAGAAGAGTCATCACTGAAACGCGTTTTTTTGTTCACTTGCTCGCTGACTGAATTATTTAGCTAATTCTTTCATCAGAAACAACAAAAGTGCAGATGTGCATAAAGTAATGTAAAGTGCTTCAGTGATTTTAATGGGAGTTTTTGAGAGTGCCTGAACTCTGGCTAGACTGAATGAAAATGTTCTTTGATGATGTAAATTTTCTTTACTCTCTGTAAAATGAAAGTGTTAAAATAAGTAACTTACAATATTGTTATTAAAATTTAAATTAAATGCAAGTTCAGTCATATTGAAAATATTTTATGGCATGATATGGCACTTAAGTAAAAAGTCGGGGTATTACTTTTCCATATATTGATCAAATAACAATCTATAAAGGTGCAAAACGCGTTTACTTACACGTTTGAGAATCAAGATATTTCCTGATATATTAAGCATGTTTGGAATTGTTTTGAATAAAAAGGAAAAATAAATAAAACATAAGCCTATATCAGTTATACAGTGCTTTCGTAGCATGACTTATACCCCCCCCCCAATGTGCCCCCTCAAAATCATGAATGCATGACGCCCCTGATCGAGGGGTCTGGTCTTTTTATGTTATTTGACTAAACTATTATTATATTAAAGTATTTATTTATTTTTTAACACGTAGAGTGCCTTAAAAATAATTATCACAACACTGGTAAGGCTTATTCAGATTTTCTCATTCTCTGAATTATAAAATATAATTATATTTTAAATGTGACACAAATATATATTTTTTCTACAATAGCAACAGTGTTTACGACAGCAAGACCACTTTAGCCTGTAAACTCAATATCTCTCTGGAAATAAATTTACAAATATCAATGTCAATATAAAATGAATAATATACCTGACCTGCCATCAAAGTGCAGTGTCAAGGAGATGAATAACACATGTAGCCTGTCATTTGTTAACATTGCAAAGGTGTTAAATTTTAGACAACAAGAACTACAACAGTAATAATAATATTAATCACTATATTCCAGTGTATCAGTTGTTTAATGTTTTGTATCAATATTTAAGGTGGACTTATTGATTAGGTGCAAGAGTAGTAGTGATGGTTAAAATAATAGATTAATGCTGAAATAGTAAATTGAGCCTTGTTCCTAGATGGACAAAGAGTGGAAAGTAATAGATCAGATGATGAGATGGAGATAGAGGAAGAAAAAGAGGGAAATGTAGAGGCACAAGTGACAGAAAGAGCAGGTAACAGCAAGCCAAGAGACAGAGGCTGGTGAGAAAGAGGAAAATGTAGAGGCACGAGCGTTTTCTATAGTTTTTACTATAACAGCTGTTCTTAATTATTCTGTAGAACAGAGAAGAAAAAGCCATCAGGTTGGGACAATTTAAGACATTTCAGTTTCTAATCCCAGAGTTATTATTAGGTGGAAAGAATTATTATTATTTTTTTTTTTACTTTTAAACTTAAAATTGTCTCTTCTAATCTGTTTCTTTTTCAAAACTGCATCACAGCATTTGCTGCCGTATCAATACATAATCATCCATATCGATACGCGAATCGACAAGGAATGCATCACAATATATTGCTGTATTGCTATTTTGAACCGCGCTATTTAAAGCCTTGTTCCATGTGCCCCTTTTATACTTTGAGCACCTGCCCCTCCAAAGGTCTCTGCACGGCCCTGTATAAAACACCAGAATGCAATACTCCACCTGAGTCCGTTTCGCCCTGTTGCCTTTTTGTCTGAGTCCGTTTCATCTGATGCCTAATTGTATGAGACCTGACACCTGACGTTATTTTTCCTGAGACCTGAAGCTTTTCAGTCCGAGGCGTGATGCTGTTTTGTCCGATGACTGAAGCCTTTTAGTCTGAGGCATGACGCCTTTTCATTTAATGACAGAGGTCTGAGGATGTCCTAAAATGTACACCGTACTAGCTAGTAGCCAGGCACGTCTGTGCGCTCCGAACGTCTGTTCTTAATCCAGATCAAGTTGATAGACTGGTGTTTCTTGCAAACAATATTAAGAAATGAATTAGGCTAGGCTATATGCTTTACTCCTGCTGCTGTTTAAGTTGTCACGTTATTGTTTGTGCCTGTTCTGAATTGTTTTTTTTGTTTTTTTCATTTAGCCTAATGTTGTGGGATATGCACAGTGGCACTTCATATAACTTGATATTCTAAGTTGATAACCTGCTGTTTCAAACATTAAGTAAAAAAAATTATAATCCAGATGGTCCTGTTTATGACTCACTGTTAATACATTTGTGATTGAATCTCCGGTAGGCTACGGTGTTTTTTTTTTTTTTATCCGGGCACGTAGATATTCGAATATATTCGAATACATTGCATGATATTCGATATCCGTTCGAATGAGATTTTTCTCAAAAGTGACAACCCTAATCACAACCATGTAAAACACCCTAGCAAATACTCAGAGTACCCTAGCGACTGCCTAGCAACACCTTAGCAACCTCCCAGAGTATGCTAGCATCCACCCATAGCAAGCAGTAGCAGACACAAAGCAACTAGAATATCCTCAGTAACCATAAAATAAACATGGTTTTGCTACACTAACCATAGTTTAACCATGGTATTGGCACAACTGTGGTTATACAAATGGTAATCAATACACCAAAAAAACATAGTTACTACACTTTTACTATAATAAAACAATAGGTTACTGTGCATGACTCTGGTTATCTGAAACAAACAGTGGCGAGATCCAGCTATGGGAATGGCATCCGTGCTTGACCTCTGCAGAAGCATTCAATTGCACCAAGTCTGGCTTGACATACAGAAGCATGTGCCCAATGGCAGGTAAGGGACCGCCCCTTAACTGAGCACATAAAGCCCTTGCATCTACTACTCGTTCAGCAAGCGGTGCATATCTGGTGGCTCTCCCCGCCTGATTTTTCATAGAACTGGGGTTACGAACAGTAACCTGTTGTTCTCTTTCATCATCTCGTGTTTGAGATCCACCTATCGGATATATGGACAACTCCCCGGTTACCCAATACACTCACAGTGAGGCCTTGTAATCCAGAGGACAGTGAAAATGTGGTGCTTTACATGTCACCAAGTATCAGACCCCCTCACAAAGTAAGGATGCAATACCAGCCATAAAAGAAATGACGTGGTAATATGCATACAAAACCTGACACACACCTCATGCTGAAGAAGTATATATATATGTGGCCCCCTGGAGACTGCACTCCCTTCGATTCATATGCCAAAGAGATGGCTTCCACAAGCCAATGAGAGAGAGGTGTTGCTTGGGGTGGGGTCCATCTTGCCGGGTAGAACATGATACGATGTTTCTCTTTACACATGTACAGTATTATGTGAAGCATTTGTATAGCTCTTCTCCAGGTGTGATGGCACCTCTGGATGAAGGCGTGAGCAGAGGGGACCGCAACTTCGGATTCCATACTGGCAAAAACTGGTGGCTGGTAACCTAAGCTACATTCAAATGGAGAAAGGCCTGTGGAGTTGTTGACTCCAAGAGGAAGGATTCTTGGAAACCAAACATTGCACCGCTCTCTCCAAATCCTGGTTGGCTCTCTCACTTTGTCCATTGCTGTGGGGATGAAACCCTGAAGATAAACTGACACTCGCCCCCAGTAATCTACAAAATTCTTGCCAAAATTTGAACACAAATTGGGGACCCCTGTCAGAAATCACATCTGTCGGGAGGCCATGTAAACGAAAGACGTGATATACAATAGTTACCGCTGTCTCCTTGGTGGAGGGTAATTTAGGCGAGGGAATAAAAAGAGGTTGATTGGAAGTTTTAGCAGTGGCACAAACTGAGCAAGCGTAGACAAAATTGTGAATGTCGCGAGTCATTAATGGCCACCAGAATCGTTGCTTAACCAAAAGGGTGGTGTGATTAACCCCTGGATAACATGCTATGCTGGAACAATGGCCCCACTGGATGACGTCGGACCGATACACCTCTGACACAAATAACCGATTTGGTGGGCAGTCGGGCGGAGGCATTACCCCTTCTTAGGCCGTCATGACCTTCGATTCGACCTCCCACCTGAGAGTGGAGACAAAAGAGTCTCGGGTAAAATACACTCGGGAGTAGACGGGCGTTCAGAACGTTCAAAAATACGAGATAAAGAGTCGGGTTTGATGTTTTTGGAACCCGGGTGGTATGAAAGAGAAAAGACAAACGTCAAAAAAGTCAAAACGACCGAAAAAAAGTGCCCACCGAACCTGTCTAGAGTTGAGTCTTTTAGCGGTTCTAATATATTCTAAGTTCTTGTGATCGGTCCATACAGTAAAATGTACCCCAGAGCCTTCTAACCAATGTCGCCACTTTTCCAACGCTAACTTGACTGCCAACAACTCTCTGTTACCAATGTCATAGTTACGTTCAGCAGGTGATAAACAATGAGAAAAAAACGCGCAGGGATGCATCTTGTCCTATGCGGAAGAACACTGGGAAAGTACCGCTCCTACCCCCACCTCTGACGCTTCGACCTCCACCACGAATTGATGCGATAGATCAGGGGCAACGAGGATGGGAGCCGAAACGAAGCAACTCTTAAGTTTGGCAAATACAGCCTCAGCTGTATCAGACCACCTGAACGTCGTTCTGGGGGAGGCCAAGGTGGTGAAATTAAACGGCGATAGAAATTGGCGAACCCCAGAAACCTCTGTAGGACCTTACGGGAATCTGGACTTGGCCAATTTATCACAGCCCTTATCTTGTCAGGATCCATACGCACTCCCTCAGACGAGACGATGTACCCTAGGAAAGGAACAGACTGTGCATGAAAAATTTATTTCTCCACCTTGACAAAAAGCCCATTCTCTAGCAACCTCTGGAGCACTCGTCTGATGTGCTGAACATGATCCTGGAGAGAAGATGAAATGATCAATATGTAATCCAGGTAAACATATATGAACTGGTCAACCATATCTGTCATTACGTCATTGACGAGTGCTTGGAAGACCGCTGGGGAATTGGACAGCCTGAAAGGAATGACCAAGTATTCAAAGTGCCCTAGGGGTATTAAACGAACAAAAAATTGTCAGATAAATGATAAATGAGCATGTCCAAGAAGACTGTGCCATCAGAACTCTGCTTTACATTTTTATTCACTGTATTATATGAATATAGTAAATTACAAATGGCAATGTTTATTATAATTATAAACACTGGCTTTATACTGTCCAAATAAAAAAGAAATTAAGAATGACACACTCGCACCAGGATAGCTTATATACATTTGATTAGTCCACAGATACATTTGTAGATGATTATTTCAGATAGTGTTGTAAAAACAGTACACTGCAGTACTGTATTCACCAATGACTGGGCTTCTATTCAGATACAATTTAAAGCCTCACAAATGAAATATGAAAATGCTAAAAACATCAAAGAATAAAACAACAACAAACTGTATTAGCCTAGGTTAGCATAGGTTATTTCAAAGACTTTGGTTATTCCCTTATTGTTTGCTCTGCTGTGTGCCTGTAGTCAGTCAGCACAGATGATTCCTATTACACACTGGGCTGCAGGCCCTAGGCCCCACCTTGTAGGGACCCTGCCTTTGCCCCTTTTCGTTTATTTTATTTGTTCAGTTATACCAGTCAGAAATGATTAGCCGCATTTCTGCTGTGCATGCAAAGGCTAAATGGGTCAAGCAAGGGTAACAGTTTCAAACTACAACCTTTGAGACCATAATCAAACATAGAAGAAGGACACACGTATTGTATGGAAGCACATGGGTAGCGATATTCAATTTTGCAATGTAATATGCAAAATGACAATGCAATATGTAAAATGACAATGCATTTCTGTATATACATTTTCATTTTCCAATACATTTGTGCAACGTTTGTGCAACAAAATTTTCATTTGGCATTTCATACACCAGTTTTAATATGTAAAATGAATACTAATTTTAACGCTTTATAAGTTGCAAAATGAAAATGAAAATGTATTACAGAAATTATTAGGTATGTATAACATGTTCAAGCAAAAACTGTGGCAGAATTATCATTTAAATGCTATTTTTCTTAAATGCATTAACACTCACAGTCAAGACACTTACGATTGCATTTTCATTCAGTGTCCCGCAATGAATGTAGCAAAATTCAATGTGCACATTGAAAATGCATTCCGAGCCGATCACGTTTCCGCCCCCTCGCGCCATGTCAATCACTGCGTGAACAAGGCGGGGCTTGCAGATGGTCTGAGACCATAGACTGTATAAAAACATGGACGTAGTGTCCGTGACGTCACCCGTAGACTCCTGAAGAGAGTTTTTAAAGCCTTAAGTGTGTAGAGCGGGCCGTCGCCATCTTGGCAGCGCGTCACTGCGCGACTCTCCCGTACAATCAAAAATGGCCAAAAAGGCGGGAGCTAGTTGCTGTAGCCACACCCACCTACCACCACGGCAGTGTCAGCAGCGGCAATCCACCTGTCACTCAAGTGGCTATGCCCTTAATTATGCAGAACCTTAAGTAAGTAAAATAATTTAAACGTATGAGTTATAAAAAAATTCACCCTCCTCACAGTTGTCATGAAGGGCAAAATTAGCTATTTAGACCAAAATAATTTTTTGAACCAGGCTGTAAACATGTTTTTTCCTGCTGTAAAGTTGGGCATTTTAACATGGGGAGTCTATGGGACTGACTCCCTTTTGCAGCCAGCCTCAAGCGGCCAGTCGATGAATTGCAGTTTTAGTCACTTCCTTATTAGCCTCACGAGAGAGAGCAGGAGGTTGGTGCTCGTCTGAGACTCAAATCTCAAGAAGAGGATTCAAGACCGTTGGTCCGTGTACGTTTTGATCATTTCAGTTTATGGCTTTAATATTTCATTCGCACTGGTAGGCGGGGCTGAAACGCTGCTTTCATCTGATTGGTCGAATCGCTCCACCTTCAACTTGGTCTTTGAACCACCGCTTGCTGTTAATTAGCATAATATTTGAATCAGATGTAGCTGGGCACATAATTCGTGCTGCTGAGACCTGCAAATTATTTCTAGGTTGTAGTATTATATGAATATTGTCCCACTGATAAATACAGTGCAAATAGTTCTGTCTCTTTGGAAAAAAGTGAAGTGGAAATAAAAATAAATAATAGACTGAACAGTTCCATGTCTGTAACATTTACCACTCTCATCTTTTAAGTCATAAGGCACTAGGTATGTGTGTGTGACATTAATAAATAATTGTAAAAATTAATATTGTTACATTTCTGAAATAAAAATAGTAAAATTAGCTCTATGCTGCTCAGTGCTCCTGTAGCCTACCCCAGAGCGCCCTGTCGTGGCTGTAGGCGGTAATGTTTTCTCTTGGTTCTGAATAAATGCGACTTATATATGTTTCTTTCCTCGTCATGACGTATTTTTGGACTGATGCAACTCATACCGAAAAATACGGGTAACATTATTATTATTATTTATTATGAGAGTAACTGACACAGACTAGAACTTTAATGTTTCACCAAATTCAGCTCAGATCTTCAGACTCGTCTGACTCGTATTGCTGTATAACTGGCCAGACTTACCTTCCCAAAAAATCCTATTTAATTTTATTTCATAAACGGACCAACGGTCTTGTCCATGTTCTCTCACTTGAATCCTCTTCTTGAGATTTGAGTCTCTGATCTTCTGCAAGCCCTGCCTTGTTCACGCAGTGATTGACATGGCGGGAGGGGGCGGAAATGTGATCGGCTCGCAATGCATTTTCAATGTGCACATTGAATTTTGCTACATTCATTGCGGGACATTGAATGAAAATGCAATCGTAAGTGTCTTGACTGTGAGTGTTAATGCATTTAAGAAAAATAGCATTTAAATGATAATTTTGCCACAGTTTTTGCTTGAACATGTTATACATATCTAATAATTTCTGTAATAAATTTTCATTTTAATTTTGCAACTTATAAAGTGTTAAAATTAGTATTCATTTTACATATTAAAACTGGTGTATGAAATGGCAAATGAAAATTATGTAATTTAATTTTCATTTTCATTTTGCACCAAACGTTGCACAAATGTATTGGAAAATGTAAATGTAAATACAGAAATGCATTGCCATTTTACATATTGCATTGTCATTTTGCATATTACATTGCAAATTGAATACAGCTACCCATGTGCTTCCATAGTATTGAGGCTGCACATTAATTTGTCATTACAGGGCTACTTTAAAAACCTCATTAAGCCTTCAGCCCAAATAGTGCACATTTTAAAAGATAATGATAAATTCTTACATGTTCACTCCTCATTTCATTACAGACGATGATTCTATATTACATTAATGTTCCACTAAATTATGCGATCTGAGGGTTTAAGGTGCTCTCACCTGTTTCACTGCCATCAAACATAGTGGGACAGAAATGTCATCAAAATGAGTTTCTGTTTTTATAACATATGCCTATGATATAGGAGTTCCCTTTCGAATGCTCGCTCACATTGTGTATGTAGAATCACGTTTAAACTGATACTAAAGCCTGATTTGTTCATGTTTGTGTAGCTGCACAAACCAATGGTGCTCTAGCCCGGCAGAATAGGCGGAGCTGATCCCTATGTAAGTCGGAATTTCATCAGAATATTCCCCTTCAGCAAAGAGAATCATCTCTTCACTCACGCTGGACCAGAAAGCTAAAGAAGAAGCAACGAAGAAACCCCAGTAGTGAAAGAAGCGGCAGGGATGCCTTCCTCTACAGCTATCTGGCTTAATAGAGCAAATAGTTTTAGCAAATTTCCAGCATGTGTTGATACAAATGTCACACCACAATTGTGGCAGTGAGTGCGTCGCCTGTATGGGCATCACCCATGTGGAGGCTGCATTTGCTGGGGGTGCATGCTCTCATTGTGAGAGCATGAGCCTTGCCAGTGTTGCTCACAGATTATCTTCTTCCATGAGAGAAAGAAACTGCTGATCAGCGGGGCTCTGACAGTGGGTTTGAGTGGTGTCACGTTGGCTCAGCGCCAAACGTGCCCCTCTTTCCCTGCCCTCTCCTGAGTTGCCGGTGTTATTGCCGGTGTTGAGCCCACCCATTGCCTTCTCGACGAGTAGTTCCTGAAAAGACACTGTCAGCAATCTTCTTGCCAATCTTCTTGGCCCACTCTGTTCTTGCTGGCAGTTCATGATGAAATGACCAAGATGTGTCACCCTATTTGGGCTGTGTGAGTTCCTGATCGGCGCTGCATACAATGGCGGTTCTCCAGGCTTTTTAGGCCAAACTTCTTGGGTAATGGATGAGACTGGCTAGGACCACGAGGCTTTCAAGGAGCTGTGCACAGCAACAGATCTGGCCCTGTGAGCCATGAAAGCAACGGCTCAGGCTGTTGGTAAGACTATGGCCAGCCTGGTGGTGCTGAAGCAGCACTTATGGCTGAATCTCACTGAGATCAGGTACAGTGAAAAAATTGCCTTTCTCGACTCACTGGTCTCGACTGAAGAGATTATTTGGCCCAGCTGTGGATGGGTTTACAAAGTGTTTTATGGAAGCACAGAAGACATTGCAAACGCTGTGTCATTTCCTGCCCAAGTGCTCCAGCACTATGGTTTCAAGCCACCAGAAGACCCCCTCCACTCAGCATCTGATCGATGTAGACTTTTCCCAGGCTGGGCATGTCCTACAAGTTCATCGCATGCCCGAGCACCTTATAGCTGTGAGGACCCACAATCTCTAAAAAAGCATTTCTCCTCTGCTCACTCTTGGAATGCAAGTTCCCCACCCTCCCCCGGTGTTTCAAGTTGGGTACTTAACATGATAAAATGTGGTTACTTGCTTCAGTTTGCTCGCAGGCCACCTCCTTTCAGAAGTATTATTCACACTTCGGTTCCAGACAATGAAGCTCATGTTCTGTACTGTCACAGTACTGCTTTGCAAAGGCAAAAGTAACTTAGATTTTTGTCGAAAATGAGTTATTGATATTTTTGGGACATTCAAGACATCCTTTATCATGTGTATAAGTATCAATTTTGTTGTTTTTCCGAGAAAATAATGGGTAATCTCAACAGTAACTTTCAAAAGCCTCGGAGAAACCAAGGCAGAAAACCGTATAACACCAGTTACGGCTCTTTAACTTTGTTTGGAATGCTCAAATTGAGTTACGGTGTTCTGCCTTTATTTAACTGTGCCTCAATATGAAGTTACCTGCTGATTTGTAGTTATACAGTGTCCTTTTTTTACTGTCCATTAAAGTCTACCGCATTTTAATTACGGTGTAGACAAACAAATTAGATAGATTGCGATCTACCAAACAGCTCCATATTACAAAGCACAGTAAAGACTAAATACTTTGGCAGCAATACATAATTGTGAATAACATTTAAAGATTTTTTTCTTCTATTATTCACCAGGCTGTCACTTCTATGGAACGTGTGTGGCTCAAATCCCATGTCCCATCCCATGCCTGGTGCCTGGGCTGGTTTTATGTCAGGGTAACCCATCGCTGTATCAAAGCTGTGGCCCCTTATACAAGTTCTCACCTGTTTCAACCAGGTGTGCAGTTGGGACTGACCTCCAGGAGGAAGGTAGTTACTATGGACACCTCCAACATGGGTTGGGGTGCCCTGTTAGAGGGCTGTCTGGCGTCCAGCATCCCGCTCCTGGCTGATCCACAAGTGGCACCTTCATATCAATTGCCTTGAAATGATGGCGTTTTTTTTGGTCCTGAAAATCTTCCTGCCAGCCTTAAAAGGGCATCATGTCCCAGTCCAATTGGACAACATGATGGTGGTAGCCTATATCAACCATCAACGTGGTCATGTTCCCTTTACAGGATGGCTCAACACCTCCTACTTTGGGCGCAGGGCAGACTTCTCGCAATCAGAGCAGCTCATGTGCCGGGCTGTCTGAACTTTGGTGCAGACATGCTGTCCAGAGGCAATGTAGCTACGGGAGAATGGACACTACATCCTCTGGTGGTTCAGAAAATCTGGTCTGGAGCTGGAGCTTTGACAAAAAAGACTCTCTCTTGACAAAAGAGAGTGAGCAACACCATTTTAGAGGCTAGAGCGCCATCCTCGTGACAGCTCTATGCTCTTAAATGGTCAGTCTTCTGTGACTGGTGTGTAGCATGAAGCCTGGACCCGGTTTTTTGTGATGTGCTAACTGTTTTGCAAGAGTTTGGACAATGGGCGCTCCTGTCTACACTCAAAGTTTATGTGGCAGCTATAGCAGTGAACCATTCCCTCAAAGCTGGTCAGTTAGTTGGCAGAAATGACTTGGTCATTAAGTTCTTGAAGGGCACCTGGAGACTGAATCCTCCTCTTCCTCAGACTGTGCCGATCTGGGACTTGTCCATAGTCCTGAGTTACTTTGAGTCACTCCATTCGGCTGACTTGTGGTCTAAGTCACTTTTGGCTTAAGCTTCGGTCAGGCGAATGGGTGACCTGCAGGCATTGTCAGTCAGTGATTCCTGTCTGGAATTTGGAACTAACGACAGTAAGGTTGTCAATCAAGCCAAGACAGGGTTATGTGCCTAAGGTGCTCTCGACTGATATTGTTTTTTTCACAGCTGATGTCGATGCTGATATCTTGGAAAGCAGGGGGTCAGTAGCCAATATAAAACTGATATAATTTATTATTATTATTATTATTATTTAAGAAAATTGAAATCATTTGACAATGGATTAATAAATGTGTAAAATAAACGTGTAAAATAAACATACTTTACATGACAAAGTATTTTTCACAAATAAAAAAAAACATTTAATATAAAATATAATTAAAAAGGAGGTAAACACTGTAAGCAACAGGGCACTCAGTTCCTGGGAAGTTTGTGTGCATTGGGAATCATATTTTTCAATTAAAGACAGGGTAACACTCATTTTACATACAGCACACAGTGAAAATGACTTGAATATGACAGTGGGCAAATGCATAAAGCGCAGCAGGAGTTTAAAGTGTAAAGCATTTAGTTCACACGGCCCATTGTCACACAGAGAACATGCGATCATGCTGGAAAAAAATGCACACTTCACAAGATCTCACAGCTGGATTTGACTAAGTTTGCAAGGTTTGTGAAATTAAATGTTCATTAGTCATTCAGAGATTTGTTTAAATTATATAAATGCGTATTTGCATAATGCTGATGGCAAACGAAAGTATTATAATGTTTGCCTTTCTATTACTAATGATATAAAAGCAATCGTTATAATACTTTCTGCATACATTATTTTTCCGCAACACATTAAACCATTCTATCTGATTATTAGACAGACTTCTATCCATATTAGACAGAACTGTTAACAATGAGAGTAAACAAAAAGGAGAATGTGAGCACTTTGTTCTCAGGACTTAGCGTCTTAGCGTCGCCAAAATAAAAGTAAAAAAAAAAACAGTACAAAAAATAAAGTCAAATAAACAGTACCAGAAAAGGGTTCTTCAGCTTTTAACAATGGAATAACCCTTTTTAGTGCTAAATAGAACCATTTTATAAGGTTCCATAAAGTACCATGTTTTAAAAAATGCCATATAGGATCTTAATGGTGTTATAAATAACATTTTAATTATATTTTATTTTCATTAATATTAGTATATTAACATATTTATATCATTATTAATATTACTTGTATATATTATTTATTAATATTGTTTTCTTACTCCTCTATCTACCTGGTATTACAATATCATGCAGTGTCTGTTAGGGTTTTACATAAAAACAACAACGTGTCAATTAGGTACTTTTATTTTTTAATGACATGTGAATTGTACCAAAAATGACAGTGCTCTAACAGTTATTAGCAGAATACATTAATAAATGACAATTGACATTGAACATAATTAAATACTTAAAGAAGTAAAACAAAATAGAAATTGGAAATAGTGAAATGAAGACCAAGTTCCAGTGAAATACTCAAAATTTTCATAATCCTCTATGATGCCTGTAAGTCACTCATTATGTGTATTTTGGAGTGATTGACTGAAGATGATGTAATACCCCTTTCCATAATCGCAAGCTTCATCTTTCAAAATAAATGTAAAGACAGTTAATTATATCCTTAGTTTTACCATTAGTTCAAGCCCGAAAGGGGAACAGAGTGGCGTGACAGACACAGTGATGAAGCTCGTATGTGTTTGCAGTACACAAACTACGGACAGTTAAGACAGCTGAGTCCACTGTGTGACCGTCTCTCTCCATCTCTCTCTTTCTCTCACACACACACAAACACACACACATACGATGCGCAAAACTCTGCACCAGATTGTTGTAGCAAAGTCAAAATTACCTCTTCTCCGTGTAATATCAGGGTTTTTATCTCTCAACTGAGAGAACACATCCTGTTTATTGTATTGTAATGACTATTTAATATTACATCTAAACTTTGACTAGGCTAGACATGTTGCAAATTAATTGTACTATATATGAACATCAAAGCATATTTATAATTTATTTTACTCCATAATGATGCTCTAGCTCAGGGCATTTGTAGTGGTATTGTAGTGGTATAGGGCCCAAATATAACCTCAATCCCAGGGGGCCCGATTCCCCTAAAATCCGGCCCTGCTTATTTGGATGAAGAATATCTATAATTCATATTTATTTTGGTCTCATGTCTAATTAGCAATTTCACCATTGTAATGTGCATGGAGATCCATGACTAAAAATAGCACCAATCAGGCTGTGTCAATAGATGCAGACAACAGTGACCCACTTCACAATCTTAGCATACATTACACAAACATGGCATCCCATCAGTCTAATTTCATTCTGGCAGAGGCTAATTGACTGCCTAACTTTGCAACATCATTACAGCTGATGGGATGGCATTCAAGATAAAAGCTTTGCATACAACTAATCAGAGACAGGAAGAGCAGAAATTATTTTGATCAATCGGCTAGTCAAAAACCCAGTGGGAAGGGATGACGAAACAGGGGATTCAAATGGTCAGTGAAGTCATTACTGGATAATTAGGTCATTAGAGGAAGTTGAAGCTCACTGCAAAGGCAGTTGCTTTTATATTAAATAAAAAATAATGTGCTAGGACTACAGCTAATGGAGATGTTTTGCACACTAGCTTAGCTTAAGAAATAAATATTTCTTCAAGGTCCAGTGGTCACTGTAAAAGAAACACTCGCAGCAGTCAGTCCTTCTTTTTGAAAGTATCATTTCAAAGTGTATTCAAAATTTATGTTTTCAAAAACACTTTTCTAAAATAAAAATGGTACCTTTATTTTGTAGGGCAAACAAGGGGATTTTATCCTTTTCAAGACAAGGACTCCTGGTGGACACAGCGACAGAGCAGGGATTGAGTGTTAATAAATTTGAGTATTGCATTTCATGCTTAGCCTATAGTGACATGTATTTAGTACCATATTACTTTATTTACTTGCATTGTAAAGATGCTTACATTAAAACGATCATTTATGTACATATTATACTTTTTAAATTATATATAGTTATATATATATATATATATATATATTGTGGCAAGCCAGTGTGGGAAGGAGAAACTCTAGACCAAAGGAGAATGCCCCGGCTAGGAAAAGTCATCAGTCATGAGTAATTTCACCTGGTCACCCCCCAGACATGGAACCACCCACAGCTGTAGCCAATGATGACCTGATGGAGGTTGTCATAAAGTTAGGATCTCTGCTTCAGTCTGTGTTGGTGGCCCTAGGAGAAGGTGCTAAAAATCTCTGGATAGGCTAGAGTGGACAAAATGAAGAGTAACCTAAGACTACTGGCTGAAGAGCAAAGCGCGAGTTGTCTCTCTCTCTCTCTTTCTCTCTCTCTCTCTCTCTCTCTCTCTCTCTCTCTCTCTCTATATATATATATATATATATATATATATATATATATATATATAATATGCACACAAACACACATTTATGTGAACTTTAGCTTATTATTGACACTTACCTAAAACCTTATCTTCTATTGAAAATGATTGAATAATATTACGTAACTTATGTAAATTATAACTAAAATAAATGAAGTTTAAAAAAACATCTTCTGCAGAACTCCTTTTTTTTTCACACTAGTGCACTTTTTTCATACCATATTTGTTAAATAAAGAATACCATTCTACCTAGGACTGATGTATTTTACTGTGGTTTCCTTCATAATGGATAGTGACAACAGTTTGAAGGTGAGAAAAAGAATGATTTGAGAAGAAAATTTAAATGCAAAGCGAGCAATCGTGATGGCCATTAGCATTTTAATTGAGTCCTAAAGCAAATCAAGACACGACAGAGAGAGAGAGAGCATAAGGCCTGAATTTTAACACAAGCATGCTGATCTATTAAATGGCTTTAAGATGCACATGAACTGTGTACTTGAACAATTGCCAGTTTCTTGAACGTCAGTTCGATTTGTCTTGAGACTGAAGACATGCGTATTAATTTGACAAACTGTCTTCTAACTGACCAGCATCTAAGGAGCCGTATATTTTTACACCTATTTCCAGCATCAATTCAACACAGCTCGTAATCATTTTAGCATCATTAATAAAATTGTTGGTCCAGAGGCTGTGTTCTTTCTTTCTGTATTTATTATTTATTTATTACTTTTTATTTTTCTTTCTTTATTTGATTGATTGATTGCCTGTAAGTTTTAGTCTGATTATTTTTTTAAATAATAAAGAAAACAATGAAGAAATAATAAAGAAAAATAAAATAGATGCACATAATATTCTTTTCTGCTAACCAAATCTTTTAAATATTAGAAAATGAATAATTTGCTATGCTGTGCTCTGCACATTTTCATGTTTGATATTTTCAGAAAACGTACTCGGTTACTTACGTAACCTCGGTTCTCTCTAGAAGAGGGAACGAGTACTGCGTCTTACCTAAGACGCTACGGGAGAAGTCTCCTTTCACGAAATACTGAAGCAAAAAATTATCCTTAATTTTGAATTTTTGTAAAGCGCATTTGCAGCAGTACACTGCCATAGGCGAGACGGCTCGCTCGCTCATTGGCTGCTTCTGCAGCAAGTGCACAGCCTATCGAGCACAGGCTGATGCAATATCAGACCAATTAGGACGCTTTGCGCCCATCACGCCACTTCCCGCCGAAACGGGTGTGGCCCAACCCTATAAAAGGAGCTCGAAAAGGCTGACTCACCTGATTTATTTCATCGCCTAAGCAAACCAGAGTGAATCGTACGCACGGCAGAGAACGCAGTACTCTTTCTAAGCTAAGACGCTATGGGAACCCCATGTAAAACGTCGTGCGCGCAGGGATCACACACCAATAAACCTGAAGCAACGGCCAGGATTTACAGTGCACAGTCACCCGAGGGACTACAATACAACGCGCAATACAACCATCACACAGTCGAGGCAAGGCCTGACCAATGTGGCAATCCGGGTCTTACACAATACTGCCCATATAACAGTCGGTAGCGCATAACGCTCACGAACTCAGAATTCCCATCAAGGCCCTGATTCGGCTACACCGACAGCAGCCTTGCTTGCAAGGCGGGAACCTCCAGGTTATAAAACCTGATAAATGTAGACGGCGAGGCCCAACCTGCCGCCATACAAATATCCTGCAAGGAGACCCCAGTAGACCACGCCCACGACGAGGCGACGCCTCTTGTGGAGTGTGCTCTGACGCCCAGCGGGCACTGAAGGCCCTTGGAAGCGTAAGCTAACGCTATGGCGTCGACTATCCATCTGGATAGAGTCTGTCTCGAAACAGCCATTCCTTTGGAACGTCCACTGAACGAGACAAACAGCTGCTCAGTCTGTTGAAAAACAGCAGAGCGAGACACATAAGCTCTTAAAACCCTAACAGGGCAAAGAAGACTCGAGTCTCCATCCTCTCCTGACACCGACAGGGCAGAAAGGGCAATAACCTGGGCCCGAAACGGCGTGTTGAGGGACTTTGGCACATAACCGTGCCTAAGTTTGAGTATGACCTTAGAGTCATTAGGCCCAAACTCCAAGCACGACTGGCTCACCGAGAGCACGTGCAGGTCACCCACACGCTTCACTGAAGCGAGAGCCAACAAGAATACCGTCTTGAACGACAGATGCTGGAGGCTAATCGATTGGATAGCCTCAAAGGGGGAACCCTTCATGGCCTCCAAAACCGTCGCGAGGTCCCACACAGGGACTGACGGAGGTCTGGGAGGATTCAGCCTCCTAGCTCCTCTAAGGAAGCGGATGACCAAATCGTTCCTTCCTATTGACTGACCCAGCGCCGTTTCAGAAAACGCTGCGATGGCCGCCACATAAACTTTGAGTGTGGATGGGGCTCTGCCCTTATCCAACAGCTCCTGCAGGAAGGAGAGAACCTCCGTCACCTCACAACTAAGGGGTGAACATCCCCGAGCTGTACACCAGCTGGAGAACACCGACCACTTCGATGCATAGAGCCGTCGCATCGACGGAGCCCTAGCCCTGAGTGATAGTATTTAGCACTCCCACTGAGAGATCAGCGGGTAACCGTTGAGCGCCCACACATGGAGGGACCACAACTCTGGTTGAGGGTGCCAAATCGAGCCCCTGGCCTGCGATAGGAGGTCCCTCCTCCAAGGCACTGGCCACGGGGCGATATCTGCTAACCGCATCAAATCTGGGTTGGTTTTTCCAAAAAGGTGCTACAAGCAGTATGGAACATTTCGTTTCTCTCACCCGTTCTATCACCTGCGGAAGGAGGGAGACGGGAGGGAAAGCATAAAGCGGGCAGCACGGCCATCTCCGTGACAGCGCGCTTTCGTTCTTGGAAAAGAACGCGGGGCAGTGAGCGTTTTCGTGGGACGCGAAAAGGTCCACCTCCGCCCTGCCAAATCTCTCCCACAACAGCTGGACTGTTTGCGGGTGTAGAGACCATTCGCCCGTGGGAATGTTGTTTCTGGACAGCCTGTCTGGCCCCAGATTCTGTAGCCCAGGCACATGCACTGCTCTCAGCAAGCGCAAGTTGCACTGAGCCCAAACCAGGAGGCGTTCCGTCAGCCTGTACAGGTTTCGGGACCCGAGACCGCCCTGGCGATTTATGTAGGGCACCACAGACATGTTGTCCGAACGGACCAAGACGTGGTGGCCTTTGATTTGGGGACAAAAACGCGTCAGCGCGTTCTCTACTGCCAACATTTCCAGACAGTTGATATGTTGGAGCTTTTCCCGTTCTGACCACAGGCCAAAGGACGGTCTGCCCTCGAGCAGCGCTCCCCATCCCGACGTGGAGGCGTCCGTTGACACCATCTTCACTGTCGAGGAAGTCCCCAGGCTTACACCTGATTGGTACCAGACGATCTCTGTCCAGGGTTTCAGGGCTGTAACGCAGCCTTGATTGACCTTGAGACGCAGTCGACCAGATACCCGCGCTTTCAGCCAGAACTGTAGGGGGTGCATGCGGAGCAGGCCCAGCTGCAGAACCGGGGATGCTGAGGCCATGAGACCCAGCATCCTCTGACAGTCACGTCGCGGCGGAGAGAATTCGCCGCGCGCCGCATGCTCAACGCGCGCTGTGGTGACAGCCGCGCCGTCATGGAACGCGAGTCCAGAGCTAAACCCCAGAACAGTATCGTCTGACTGGGGTTCAGCGAACTCTTCGCCCAGTTGACACTGAGACCGAGTCTCTCGAGGTGATCGAGTAGAACGGCCCTGTGCTCCACGAGCTCCGCCCGTGACTGAGCCAGAATTAGCCAGTCGTCCAAATAGTTCAGCACTCGCATGCCTCTGAGTCTGAGAGGAGGGAACGCTGCGTCCATGCACCTCGTAAACGTACGAGGAGCTACGGACAAGCCGAGCGGCAGGACTGTAAACTGGTATACCTGGCCCTCGAAGGCGAATCTCAAATATCGCCTGTGATTTGACGCTATCTGTATTTGAAAATACGCGTCCTTTAGATCTATTGACATGAACCAGTCTCCTCTGCGAATATGCGCGAGGAGCTTCCTGGTCGTAAGCATTCTGAAACTGCGTTTCATCAATGCCCTGTTCAGCTGTCTTAGATCCAGTATGGGCCTGAGACCCCCGTTTCTCTTGGGCACCAGAAAATATCTGCTGTACAGCCCCCCCTCGCTTTGAGCTTGAGACACAGGCTCTATAGCCCCTTTTGTTCAACAGTTTTGATATTTTGGCCCGAAGTAGGTGTGCTACTTCTGTTTTTACCGTGGTTTCGACGCGCACTAAAAAGCGTGGAGGGCGTCGAGAAAACTGTAGCGAGTAGCCTCTCTTTATAATGCCTAGCACCCAATCCGAAACCCCTGTAAGCGCTGACCATGCATCCGCATGAATGGCTAAGGGCTGGATGCGAAGCGCGCCCTGTTGCCTGGGCAACGGCGGCGCTTCGATGTGCTGCAACATGGGCGTCGAGTCTGTGGCATTTGAGGCGGGGAGCGCGCTGATCACAGCGGGCAGATCGCTCCTCCTCTACCCCGTCTCGGCGCTTAACCGATCGAGGGAGGGCTGAGCGGGTCCCATGGGACTCATGATGTCTGCGAGTAACTGTGGGCTGCAAATGTGCACATTTACTGCTTTTGACTCGCTATCTGCCTGAGCAGATCGTACGAGCACGGGCTTCGTTTTTACAGAAACCACGCGCCGTGTGTGACATAGTGTTTGTGGGCACTGAGGAGTGGGCACGTTTACTATGTGGTGCGCGTGACCGATCTAAGTCGATCTTATAGGCGCGAGCCCTGTGTGCAGGGCTGTGCTTATATGCAGAGATGGGCACTGAGGAGTGGGCATCGTCACAACATTTATAGCACCATCGGCCGTGGCCGGAACACCAGAAATAACACTCTTTTCGGGAAATATCTGGGTAGCCGTGATAACGGCTTTGGTGTGCAGGCAAGCGGGCCCTCGTGCAGGCTTGCGCATTGCAGAAGAAGCTGAGACAGTCACAATTCTTGGAACTGTAACAGTGGCGCGCTTGGGTGAGAGCTCGGCCGCAGCGGAACTCATACACCGGCGCTTTCCTAGCGGTGCTAGGATGCTTTCGGGGCTTCTGGCTTCACCGCAATCCTCTGCTGCGGCTCCCGCGGTGCGGGGCGACGGCTGGAAGAGCGAGAACGGGGTCCCGTGCTGCGTTGCTGACGCTGTCGCGATGATGCAGTTGGCGGTGGGCGTGACTGAGAGCTCTGTGGGGCCGGTCTATCGCGGCCAGCTGCAGGACCGGAGCGCTTCGGCAAGAAGTGCTTGAATGCCTGCGATGCTTTCTGGTCCTCGACGAATCTCTCCACAAACTCGCTGACAGATGATCCGAAGAGGCCAGCAGGAGTCAGAGGCGCGTCGAGGAACGCAGCGCGCTCAGACTCCTTGATGTCAGAGAGCGTTAGCCACAAATGCCTCTCAGCCACCGTAGCGGAAGCCATAACCCGTCCCATGGCCTGTGCAGCGGACTTAGTAGCGCGAAGGGAGAGATCCGAAGATCCGCGAGACAGATCGCTTCAGGCCCCATCTCATCCAGCTTACGGAGGAGATCGCCCTGGAAGATCTGTAGAGTGGCCATGGTGTGCAGCGCAGACGCAGCCTGCCCAGCAGCAGAGAAGATCCGTGCGAGCAGCGATGACGTCATGCGGCAGGCTTTGGATGGCAACGCCGCCTTAGTCCGCCATCCAGCAGAGGGCGGGCAAAGGTGCGCTGCAATAGCCTGTTCCACCGGCGGAAGTGACAGGTAGCCTCTGCTCTTAGCATCGTCCAGTGTGGAGAATGCTGGCGAAACAGATGACCGAACTCTCGCCGAGAAAGGAGCGTTCCATGCTTTCGCCACTTCTTCGTGAAGCTCAGGAAGAAAGGGGGCGTGCTTTGAGCTGGGAGAAAAACGCTCATCCGGGAGAAAGCTACCATCCAGCCGGGAACGAGAAGGAGGCGCTGGAGCAGACCACTCGAGGCCGAGGCTCGCTGCGGCCAACGAGAGCACTCGCATCAGCTCCTTATCAACATCCGCCCGTCTGCTGGGCCTCTGAGCAGAGGGCGCGAGATCCACAGAGCTCGCCCAACCCTCACTGCCCGAAGCGAGCAGAGAGCATGTGTCCTCTTCCTCCGACGCGGCCCTGAGATCCACTTCCTCCGATGACGTGGCGGCAGACAGCGGACGCTGACCATCGGGAAGCGATGCAGGGGAGGCCGGTGAAGCGGAGGGAACCGGCGAGCTCGGCAGAGCTGGAAGCGGTTCCGGAAGAACTCTCGTAAGAGAACTGGAAATCATTTGAATCAGGCAGTAATATAGACACAAAGCTCTATAATATCTACAAAACTAATGAGTTCATTCCATATTTGCTTACCTTTGATCTTCCTTACACTCAGTGCAAAGGAAGAAACATAAAAGTGCAGATTAAAAATACATTTAGTAAAAGTAGAATCTGCAAACACAAGATATTCTGTAATAAAAATAATATAAACACTTTAGACTTCAGCACTGAATTAGACTGACAGCAAAAATCTCATTAATTGGGTGGAATTTAATTATACTCATCGCTTAGTCAATGTAATCTTCATTGCTGATGTTAACCTGAGATTCATTCCATGTTCTTCTCTGAGGACAAGCATTGCTAATTAAATTGTTTTTGAATGTAGCCTTTGCACTTTGCATCTGCCGTGATGCATTCAGTGACCCATAGATGTGTCCTGAAAAGTCACTGCAATTTTTCCTTATGAATAATAGGCTTTTATGATAAATCTTGCCAATATGACATATTCAGGTCATTCTCATAATAAATTAAGGCTGCTTTTATCATTCTCATGTGGCTGTCACAATTTGGATGGTCAGATTCTCCTTTCCAATGGATGGTGAAGTTCCCAGCTTGTGTTAAATGATTTAGTTCTTTCAAACATAAAACAAGGGGCTGGCATTAATAAAATAAAGCATCGTTTTAACAGCAAGGATGGACTGCATTAAAACTGCAGGAGCACATGGTTGTGAGTTATGGACTGGAGAAAATCAAGCTGGAGGTGGTACAAAGATAGATAGATGCATGTTGATGGTTGATCTACTAGCTGCAGTTAGACTCCTGGTCAGCAGGGGGAGCTCAAATGACAGCAATGTGTGTAAGAGAGCCACATGATGCTGCAGAGCCGCTACTAGTGAGATGGGGTGCTTCTCAAATGAAAGGCTACATCCTACTGAGGCTGCGTCTAGTTCAGTCCTTCAGAGGCTTGTAGGCTAGAGTCCTCCTCTGCATTAAACACTAGAATGAGACAGTCTAGTAAGTGCACATGGCTACGTCACATACAGTATGTTCCCGCCCTCACCGCCACGGCATGAAATATTAATAAAACTTACTTTTGTAAAAATACTTTGTATTACAAATCATTATATTATTTGGCTTTCTATTAATGCAATATAATGCAATATAGGAGGCAGCCCTTTTGCCTCCCATTGGCTTACATTATTGGGAGTTTAGTTTTGTGGGTAATTTACACCAAAACAAAACATAGCATCTATGCTTTCATGTCCGAAAACATTATTTTTGTCTTACATTTCATAATTAATTCAGAAAAATGCATTACTGAATTGTTTTTCGTCAGTTTACTTTCATGAAATGGAATGGGTACAAAGGATTGCGGGTGATTGAAGGTCGCAAAGGATACATCCCATGCATCCTTCAAATTCAGCTGAATGAAGGACGCGAAATGAAGGCTGCCTTCCAAGCATCCTTGCCATTGAGATAGCCTTCAGTGACGTTTGATGACTGGCAGCCGAGATATATATATTTTTTTGAGAAACACCCATTAATTAGAGATGAAGTAGCCATCACAATTCATTAAATTATCTCCCTCCTCCCATTTCTCATACTCACTCTTCCTGATACACTTTCTGGGCAGATGAGAGGTTAGATTTTGTTGCTGCAGTTTTGCCATCACCCACTAGGACTTAAAAGGATAGTTCACTTTCAGTTGCTGTTCCTCATTGATTTGCATAGTGTTTTTTCGTTTCTTTTTTTTTTATACTGTGGAAATCAGTGGCGACCAGCAACTTAAGGTGAACAATCCTTTAATTAAATGCAAACCTTAATGATGAAAGGAGAGATTGCTGGCTTAAATGAGTCCATGTTTGTTTGTACTTAAAGGTGCCATATGTAAAAATTGAGGTAAAAATATCCAAAAAATGACCTACATGCATCAAAAGAATGAGAAGAAATAAAGGCGATGATGTCATTTAAAAAATGTCAAGTTATACTGCTGCAGATATCAACCTTAATTAGCATTAGCATTACTAGCCATGGCCCGACAGGTGTCGTAATACCAGTTTCGGCCATGGGAGGCGGTATGCGGGCAACATAACCACCAGCCAACCTGCAATACACGAATAACTCGCACGGCTTGTGGGCGTACTTGAACCTGATGTCAATCGTGTGGAAAGTACAGCCCACTACTTCATTTCAGTTCAGGGAAGAGAGCGGAAGGATGGCTGAAGCCCTTGGCAAGAGACCCCTACCACCACCACCCGCTACAGGGAAACAACCGCGCTCGGAATCACAAATCAAATCCGATAAGAAAAAGAGCCGAACCAGAGTAAGCATCGGCACTGCTTTCCATCGCTGGAGACAACTCATGGACTTGAAAGAAATGAGGTTCGACTCCAAACTTGCAACATTTCTTTTGGATTGGTAAGTAAGATGCTGTTAGTATTTCGCTAGAGGTTTGTTTTATATGTTTGCGTATTTTTTTCGAAAAAGTTATAACATAGAAATGTATCGAAGGCTGTTTGATAAACGTGCTAATGTTAGCGATGGCTAACCGTAGCTGCATTTGTTACTATAGTAGAGATGATCGGTTCACGTGCGCTAGGGGATCTGCCGTGTAACATTTACAAGTGCCAAAACGATATTGTTTGAATTGCGTAATAAAATTGACAGAATCTGATATGTTTTTATATCATAACTAATCAGCTCTGTCTAGTCTGTTGGTCTCCGTGTCCTCTTTGCTTCGTGGTTTTTCTGTGCGTGAGAAAATTGATGTGTGACGTGAAAGCGTGTGAAAAGAGTCAATTGCGTGTGTCTCACGGTGAATGCTTGAGAGTTGGCAGCTCTGGTTACGTTGGTTGGTGCTAGCTTGGTCAACATCAGCTGTCTGATGTTGACCAATGATGTTGACAGAATGCTGTCTGTCAAATTAATTTAATTCAAATAATGTGTATATACAACTCAATGTAATATAAACAAAACGAATATGAACATATTAACTGGTAAAGGTTAAGGGGAGTAGCTTGAAGATGTCATGTTTCAAAATCACTTGACATCACCCAACGCTCCTCTGGAGGCAAAACATCCTCTTATAGCAGCGGTTCTCAATTCCAGTCCTCGCGCCCCACTGCTCTGCATATTTTGCACGTTTCTCTTTGTTAACACACCTGATTCAGATAATCAGCTCGTTAGAAATGAACTCCGTGCATGAACTGTGTTCCAATTGTTCATTGCTCCATACTCCCTGAGCAGGGGAAATCTGTTGAGGTTTACCTCACATCGAAACATTCATTCACTGATTTGTGCTGTGCAGCGTCTTTAAACATGGACAACTGTGACATCATATACCTCTGTAAATCAATACAATTTAAATTCACGTCTTGCACACTTCAATGCACTTTGATTGGAACATATAGCTACGTTCGCTTCGAACTGGAATCATGGCTGAATATCCTGTGATGTCCACTTTCTCAGGGCACTTATGTTCGAATAGAACAAATGTCTGAAGCGCTAAGAGAAACATTCAAAATGTGCAGAGCAGTGGGGCGCGAGGACTGCAATTGAGAACCGCTGTCTTATAGGCTTCGGCTATGGCTCTAGGGTTGTTGTGAAGGAATGTGGAGTATGACTTGATTTTTTTGCCAGACATGAAATTTGGCACCTTTAATGGAACACTCCTTTAAGGCTTCATGTGAAGTTGTTTAAAAGAGTATGAGTCTGTAATTGTTTTAACATTTTGTAAGAATTGCTAAGCTGTTTCATCATGCCGACAGGTATTTGGAGAGCTGAAGGCTTTGTAGGTATAATTAACATGATTTAGCAGAGAAGAAAACATTTGGGAGTGCACCCAGAGGACAGTGCTATTGCTCAGCAGTTGCTCCTTCATAGATAAGAGATTTAATGGAGTCCTTATGTATCTCTCCTTTTTTTGTAGCCACAACTATTCAACTTGAGATCAAATTTATAGTTTTTATTTCTAGTCTCTCGGAAATACTAGATTCAGACTGGTCTGTAGTGTCTTGCAGTGGTGAGATTTACTAATATTCATCATCGTCCATAGCAGCTCTGTTTCTAAGATTGTTCAGGTAAACTGGAGTTGAGAAAAATCAATGGGTCCACAAATTTGTCTGAAATGGGTCTTTATCTGGAATCCTACATTACTCTACTAATATAGTCCATTGAATAAGTGAATACAACCCAGTGAGTGAACTAAGACACTGAATGCGCCGGAAGTGCTGCATATGTCGTCTTCTAGAGAGATGCAGGAATTTCTTTGGTGCGAAACTCATAGGCCTTTTCTCAAATGGCACACTTCATGTCCACTCTCGGACTAATGCACTTCTGCTGAACCCGCACTAAGGTGAGTTCTGCAGTATACTTCTACCAGACAGTCAATTTGTCATTAAGTGATGAAAGTGTGGTCTGCAAGTGTTTAGGGTGAGATTTGGGACAGGGTTACAGTAAATGGGTTGAAAGCACTGTGGTGAGGATGTATTGTTGTAGGACAGCCTGGAAGTTAGCATCACCCAGGTTCCTTGCATGACTTCAAATTCAGCATCAATATGCTTTCGACAATCTTTTAGTCTTTATAAAAATAACAATTAAAAAAAAACATTTTCCCTGTAAGCTTGAGTTAGAATAGTTTGCAAGAGAGTGATTATAAACATAATGAGGCTCTGAAAGTGTGTAAGTTAATTCCTTGTCATCAGTTAGGAACATACAGTAGGAGTGCTATTTGATAGCAATCTTTCCTTCGAAAATCATGTTTCTTTGTTAAACCACATATTTTCCATCTTAAAAATATATCTAAATTATGACCTATGTTCAATACAGAAACTTTATTTGGTGGTTGCTATGTGCGCCTAATAAGCAAACTCCAGCTGGTCCAAAATGCAGCAGCTACCTGTATAGTTCTTACCAGAACAATGAAGTACGACTACATTAGCCCGGTTCTGTCAACTCTGCATTGGCTCTCTATTGAAAATCATGTACATTTTAAAATCTTGTTGATTACTATTATACTATTTGACTATTTTTACTATAATATTTTACTGATTATAAAGTCCTGGATGGTTTAGCTCCTCAATACTTGAACAAGCTCATTTTGCATTATTGTTCTTCACGTCTGCTGTGATCTCAAAACTCTGGCTATTTGGTAACACCTAGAATATCAAAATCAACTGCAGGTGACAGATCATTTTCCTATTTAGCGCCCAAACTCTGCAACAATCTACCTAGCGTTGTTCGGGAGGCAACCACACACTGTCAGTTTAAATCTAGATTAAAGACCCATCTCTTTAACCTGGCATACACATAACACACTATCACATTTCTATAACTCAAATAAAGGATTGTTAGGCTGCATTAATTAGGTCAAGAGGGACCAGGAACACTTTCCATAACACCCGATGTATTCATTGCACTGCGAAAACTGCATCAACTAGATGGCCAACATGACAAGATCACAAGCACCAGACGAGTCCTCTGCACAATCTGACCTGTGTTGCAGCCTGGAATTAATCCATGCAATGCTGGTTTTGTCTGGCCAGAGGAGAACTGGCCCCCTGACTGAGCCTGGTTTCTCCCAATGTTTTTACTACATTTCTGTCACAGATGGAGTTTTGGTTCCTTCCCACTATTGCCTTTGGATAGCTTAGTTGGGGAGGCTTGACTGATTACATAGACACTACTAGCAGAAAGCTGAACTGGATGATGATGTCACTTTATTATCAATTAAATGACTTTAACTTGAAAAATTACTGTTTGTTATTGCCTCTTGCATTATTGACTAACTATTTTCCTGTTTGCCACTGTAAAGCTGCTTTGACACAATCTGTATTATATAAAGTGCTATACAAATAAAGGTTACTTGACTTGACTCCTGTTCCTTGTGTCTAACTTTGTACTTCCTTTATTGATTGGTTTCCCTTGATTATCTACACAGGTCTTGCTAAAATGTTGACTCATTTCTGCAGTTTGAACTACAAAAATACATCATGCCTACAGCACTCTCAACTGGCTAGCCATTAAGTGTGTATCAGTTGTACACTCGTTAGTGAGCTGCATCATGGGATTATAATGCTAAGTAATGTCGACTATGATTTTTTATGCCACTACAAATGGCTGTGCCCTTAAAAGTATGGGGGAATTTTAGAAACCGTCTGAGATTGTCTCTTATATCACTGTGCATTTGCTTTCTCTTTTTTTCATATTTTATGAAAACATCTGGTGCCATCTAGCTCAGTTATCAATTTTAGTTTTAGACTACTTCAGAGAACTTAAGCCTCAGTATTACTGTAATTTTATTACAATGTTCGTCTTGCTGCTAAACTGACTGTTTTGTGTGTTGTATGTTTTCCTACACTCTTAAAAGTAAAGGTTCTTTATTGGCATTGATGGTTCCATTTTAGTAAATCAAACTTATCAATATGTAAATATTTATGATTTATTTATTTTTCAGAAGACATACCAGAGCACCACTCGTTTTTAGCAGCTCAGACTGTATCAGTGTTTGGAAACTTCTGTTGAGAGTGTGTCTTTGCCCCAGATTTAATTTCACAGGCAGGCAGGCAATAAACCAGTGAGCAGTTTCTGAGAGAGACAAGCTCTTTGAACATGACAGTGGAAAATCCCAGCAGATATGTCCAACCTACTGCATGCTCTTCATCATGCCTGGGTCTGACAGCTCAATCATGTAGGCAAACAAAATGACAAAAACAGTAATAAGGCCATCATAAATCAAACCAGCAGGAACATGCTGTATGATCCCAATCTAGTGATTACTAGATTACTTGACACTCCACACTAAAACGGCCCTAATATGAGCGGCATATTGCAGTCGTTTTAGGGTGGAGTGTCATGTAAACAGTCAGGGTACATCTAATGATGCATTGGAAATACAAAATTATGAGATGTAAAATTGATTGCACGCTCCATGGGACAGCATTTTGATAATAACAATGATGGATAAGATAGGGGAAAATGCCCCCCCCCCCCAACACAACAATGTGAATTTACATTTAAACTCTGTAACATTTAGAATTCGAACATATTTTAGCATGCACTGAATTTTTTTTTTTTTTTTTTTTACAGTATATGTAGGATGATGATGCATCAGCCAATGTGTTATTAAGGGAAATAAATAAGTCGCTATTTATTCATAAAAGCATATTTATTCATAACTGGGGCAAGAAGCCCACCTCAGGTTAATTTTCACAGAATGTATAAAGGACTTTTAAAATAATTTGAATAATATCTGATCATTTTTATAGTGTTGTTAAAGTACTAAATCAACTATTCTATCTAAAATTGTTTTGACAGTCTGGTTGAATAATTAAATAACTGATGACAGACAAAGCAGAATCACATTAAAAGCGATTTGCCTGAAAGGTAAATTTATTCATTGTCTTAAAATACAGGCACGCAAATATTTACATGCATATACATATTTACATTGAATATACTGAAGATATGTCATGATAGCTACACTATGAATTCAGTTACGAATTTTTTAATAAATTAGGTTTTAATAAATAGAGTAAGTGTCGGAAATGTGTATTTAATTCATGGAATTACTGAATAATAACCACATTAATTACAATATATAAAAAAAAAATAAAAAAAAAATAACAGCATTCCACTTGGTGCCTTTTTTTAACAAAATTTGTCAAATTTGTTAAGCTATTCATTAGAAGTGGAGGGATAAGGTTTTATGCTATGTTCAAGAGAAAAAAAAATGAAGAAATTGTTCATGCAAACATGAAAACAATCAAATTTTTTAAAAAATTTTTTTTTTAAGAAAAATATCCTGCACATGCTTGTCCATATAATGGCAAAATATGCAAAAGTATCATAGAGTGCAGTGTTCTGCAGGTAAATGATAGGGTTTGGTGAGAAACAAACTGAAATGTAACATTATTTTTTGAATATCCGGACTTGGGCATTGGTCTCTGTGCAAGACTGGATGTTCATGAGACTATTAGCGCTGCAGTTCGCTCCAAATCACTCAGGAAAAGCACACAAATTGTTAAAAAACATTTTTCTAAAATAAATGTCCTTTTGTGGTCCGAAGAAGAAAGAAGGGCATAGGGCATTAGTGCAACAAAAGGGTGAGTAAATGATGATGGACTTTCAATTTTTGGGTGAACTATCCCTTTAAGGTAGAGGACCAACACCCAGGAGGGCATATTTCCCCATCTTACCCTACATTTGCACCACTTCCTGTTTAATAGCAAATATTCCAAATTAATGATTTATTTCATCTTTAAGAAATAGCATGATATTATGGTTCATGTGCCCAAACCTGTGAAGGGAAGCCATTGCTAAGGCAAATCACGGCCTTTGCTGCAGTGAAAAAAAGCTGGAGATTGCCATGCTTTTATAAACATAAGCCAGTCTATACTTCAACTGTGAAATCCATTCCAAAGTCAAATGTCTTGGAATTATCTGAGGGCACGAAGTGGAACAGGGCTGTCTCAGGCCTCGCCCGTGGTCCCGTCATGGTCCAGCCATCTGTACGCACCCTCAAGCCACTATCAGCACTGCCCGCTGGCCTCCTGAAAGCTTTTCCTTCTTTAGTTAACAGGGGATATCAGGGGTGGAGATGAATTCGGCTGGTGACAACTATGTCAGGAAAGTAGAATATGAAACCCCACAGGGAAATGATTAATATTCATGTGAGAGCATATGGCTGTCCTTGGAAGTAGCACAAAAGTTCAAAGTTCTGCCACCCTTCAACAGAGTTTGCTCAAGCAGGATACGCAGTGAAACAAACAGACCGTTCCTCTGTGGTTGCATATCATTATATCACGATTCATATTGAAATTCACCGAATATCAGCTTTGAGAATGCTGTTTAGGATCTTTCAGCAACTGCACTCATTCAGAATAAACAAACTGATTGTACAATCACATCCAATCTGCATTTGCATTTCAGAACTGACGGCATCTAAAATTCACATATGGCAGACTGAGCCAAAAATAAAAAATTAAATAAAACAAATATTGTAATCTTGTACCAAACATCTTTAAAATCACAATATGCTTTATTTGCAGAGATCACACTTCAGAACAGATTATTTTTAATTAACTAGACTGTACTGGCCCTCTTTAATGAGCAAACAGAAATAAAATACATGATGTTTTGTAATGGGAAAATCTGCAAAGTTGTCCTAGGCTGTTTATAGTGTTTCTAATTAAGCAGACAGGAAAGTATAAAGCAGCTGTAGAAACAAAAGCCATCTCAATTGTAATATGACATTCCACAGATTTCTTTTGGGCCATTGTTGAGCTGCCACCCTATCAGCATCCAAACCAATTTCATAGCCGACATACACAATAGTCACAGATATTTTCAACATGGTTCTACTTACAACTATGCCTGGAGAAAGAAAGGACAAGAACATAATAAATAAATAAAACTCTGACAAGCTCCTCTAACTCTCAGTAAAAGATCTGGGGTTTATTTTTCCAGTCAAATACAACAGCTCATTCCAGTGGGATTGTTATCCATTCAAGTCTATTCGTGAATAAGCAATAATATCATGTGAAATTTGCATTCTTGAGTTGACATCGCTGGACAAGATGATTGTAGAAATGTGGGGTTAGAACTGGTTCATCTTTTAAAATAAATAGATTGTGATCCACAAATAAATAGGGAGAATAACTTGTTAAGTCAACCATCCCTATTACTATTTCAAATGATGATCTCAGCACAGCAGAACAGGCGGGTGGACACAACGCTGGATGGAACTGTGACGCAGGGACCTCGGTGGACAACTGGTGAAGGTGCTCAGTCCAGTGATGATCCCTTGAATGGTATTCCAGTCAGTGTAATAAACCCTCGTGGCGGTGCTCGGTGAATCAGTGCTGAGTAATAATCCGGGGAAGAACACGACGATGACACGGGGAATCCAATCCAACTAGACAGACACAGGAACAGGTACAGGAACACACCGGGAAGCACAATGATCTGACAACATGAGACACTGGTAACTTAACTTATAAAGGGAACAAACAACAGAATCCAGCTGGCGCTACTGATCACCGCTGATCAGTGACCATGCCCACAGACACACACAACAGCACAATAGACGAGAGAGAACAGTGCCTCCTGGCGTTCCCTGATTGACTTACCTGTTAATTGTAATCATCGATAAGGGAGTGATCCAGAATGTCTCTAGCAGGAACCCAACTTCTCTCCTCCGGACCGTAACCTTCCCAGTCCACCAGGTACTGAAATCTGCATCCCCTCCTTCTCGAGTCCAGAATACGGTTAACCGAATAAGTTGGTTCCCCATCTACAAAACGCGGCGGGGGTTGGGGGGGGGGGGGGGGTTACCGGGACCGGGACTGGCGGATTAATGCATGCCCAAAACACAGGTTTAATTTTAGATACATGGAAGGCGGGATGGATTCTCCTGTACGCAGGAGGAAGTTTGAGTAGGACTGCCACCGGACTAATGATCTTGGTGACAGGAAATGGGCAGATGAATTTGGGAGCAAGTTTATTAGACACGGAGCGGAGAGGAATGTTCTTGGTTGAAAGCCACACTCTTTGACCAACGACGTATACGGGAGGCTTCGACCAGTGGTGATCGGCCTTGGTCTTGGTGCGCGCCCCCACTTGGAGAAGAGTCTCACGGGCTCTAGTCCAAGTGTGGTGACATCTCTGGATGAAGGCATGAGCGGAGGGGACTGCGACTTCGTATTCCATACTAGCAAAAACTGGTGTCTGGTAACCTGAACTACATTTAAACGGAGTAAGGCCCGTGGATGACACTGGTAATGAATTGTGGGTGTACTCCACCATAGAAAGTTGTTCTGAGGAAGGATTCTTGGAAACCAAACATCGCAACACTCTCTCCAGATCTTGGTTGGCTCTCTCCGTTTGACCATTGCTTTGGGGATGAAACCCCGAAGAGAGACTGACAGTCGCCCCCAATAACTTACAAAATTCTTGCCAAAATTTTGGAATTTTGGCACAAACACCCGGTTCGGTGGGCAATCGGGCGGAGGCATTACCCCTTCTAAGGCCTTCATAACCTTCGATTCGACCTCCCATCTGAAAGTGGAGACCACTAATGTCTCCGGCAAAATACACTCGGGAGTAGACGGGCGTTCGGAATGGTCAAAAATACAAGATAAAGAATCGGGTTTGATGTTTTTGGAACCCGGGCGGTACGAAAGAGAAAAGTCAAAACGTCCAAAAAAAAGTGCCCACCGAGCCTGCCTAGAGTTGAGTCTTTTAGTGGTTCTAATATATTCTAGGTTCTTGTGATTGGTCCAAACGATAAAAGGTACCCCTGACCCTTCTAACCAGTGACGCCATTCTTCCAGTGCTAACTTGACTGCCAACAACTCTCTGTTACCAATGTCATAGTTACGTTCGGCAGGTGACAAACGATGAGACAAAAACGCGCAAGGATGCATCTTGTCGTCTGTGGAAGAATATTGGGAAAGAACTGCTCCTACCCCCACCTCTGACGCGTCGACCTCCACCACGAACTGACGTGATGGATCAGGGGCAATGAGGATGGGAGCCGAAACGAAGCGGCTCTTAAGTTTGGCAAAAACAGCTTCCGCTGTATCAGACCACCTGAACGTCGTTCTGGGGGAGGTCAAGGCAGTCAGAGGCGCGGCTAGTTGGCTGAAGTTGCGAAATAACCGCCGATAAAAATTGGCAAATCCCAGAAACCTCTGTAGGGCCTTACGGGAATCTGGACTTGGCCAATCTATCACAGCCTTAACCTTGTCAGGATCCATACACATTCCCTCAGACGAGACGATGTACCCTAGAAAAGGAACAGACTGTGCATGAAAAACGCATTTCTCCACCTTGACAAAAAGCCCATTCTCTAGCAACCTCTGAAGCATTCGTCCGACGTGCTGAACGTGTTCCTGGAGAGAACACGAAAAGATCAATATGTCATCCAGGTAAACATATATGAATTGGTCAACCATATCTCTCAGCACGTCATTGACGAGTGCCTGGAAGAGTTGGATAGCCCGAAAGGCATAACCAAGTATTCAAAGTACCCTCTAGGGGTATTAAATGTGGTCTTCCATTCATCACCCTTCCTTATGCGAACCAAATGATAAGCGTTACATAAATCCAATTTTGTGAAGATGGATGCTCCCTGTAATCGCTCGAAGGCTGAAGACATCAACGGTAAAGGATAAGTATTCTTTACCGTGATGTTGTTCAACCCTCGGTAATCAATGCACGGTCGCAGAGACCCATCCTTCTTCCCCACAAAAAAGAACCCCGCCCCCGCTGGAGATGAGGAGGGTCTAATGAATCTGGATGCTAGAGAAGCAGAAATATATTTCTCAATAGCCTCCCTCTCTTGAACAGAAAGTGAATATAACTTGCCCTTAGGCGGAGACTCACCTGGCACTAAGTCTATGGCACTGTCGTAGGGACAATTTGGAGGAAGAGAAGCAGCACGAGACTTACTGAACACTTCTCTCAGGTCCTGGTACTCCCCGGGCATGTTAGACAAATTCACTGCCTCCTCCTGAAAAACAGACACAGGTACAGACGAACACGCAGACACAAGACATGATTCATGACACGTATTACTCCACATAAATACAAAATTGTGCCCCCAATCGACTCTGGGATTATGCTGTGTGAACCAAGGATGACCAAGTACGATGGGTGCCAGAGGTGAGTTCATGAGGAGGAAATGTTATTGTCTCAGTGTGGTTGCCAGACATGATGAGAGTGATGGGTTCAGTAGCGTGTGAAATGTTGGGAAGCTGTTGTCCATTAAGAGCATTGACAGAAATCTTGTACGTGAGAGGGGTGATAGGAATGTGAAGACTGTGAGCCAGTTCTAAGTCCATAAAATTACCCTCTGCCCCCGAATCCAGTAAGGCCTTGGTGTCATGTGTGTTGGTTGCCCACCTTAGTCTTAGCAGATGATGATGGTGATGATGAGGTCTTCTCGGCGGAGATCCCACCCGATAGTAGCCTCATAGTTACTACTGGGCTTGATCCTTTTAACGGGCATGAGAGGATGAAGTGGCCCACCCTCCCGCAGTATAGGCACAGTCCTTGGGACCTCCGCCGTTCTCTCTCCTCCCGGGAAAGCCGAGCTCTACCCACCTGCATGGGCTCAGGATCGTAAATGGGACTGACCGTATCCAGGTTCTCAGAGTGCATAGTCTCCGTGCCGCGAAACGGATGGTTCTGTTGGAAGTAGGGTGACCACCTGCTAATAAGCCCAAGGGGGGACAAGGGGTATGTTTCTGAGGGACAATGTGGGACACTGCCTTGCGCGGCGGTGCCCCCACCCAATGGGCAGGCTCACTGATAGTGGTTTACCCATTTCTAGCACATACCACCTTACATGGTATATTAATAATGCCCTATTCCCCTAAACATGTGTAATTGATGTATGATGTATGCTCATGACAGAATTGACAGATGTACTTCCACTTACGATTTACTTTAGCTATTTTATTTATTTTTTCATTACAATTTATTCACTTTAATGTAAAATTATAGGATTAAAATGAATTGTAGTTGCTCAACACCACAGGAACAGTTAAAAAAAAAGTCTAAACTCACAACTCCAGAGGTTCACGGAACGAGAAGGGGTAGAATGGATGGTGAACTTGCATGTTAGTAAAGGCAGGCGCATGAAAAAAAAAACAGTTTGAAACATGACACACCTTCTCTTTTTTAATTGATGATGGCGGTGCCTCACTTTCTCCATTTTTGGAATCGTAAAGCGTGCATCTAAAAGTTCCTTCCCAGTGTGTCTGTTATGCAAATGCGTGCGCTGTCATGACAACAACGAAAAAGTTGACAACAACCTAGTCAGCAGTTCAACTGAGGGGTGGGTGTGGCAACAGTAGCGTGCTGAACTGTCAAGTAATGTTCGTTTGGTTGCCTGGGACTCGAAGATATAGAGCGACCAACTTTTTATACGTGACACAGTCTCAATTTGTGGGACGCATGAATTTGGCTTCAAATGCTGTGCGCGCACGCGGGACGGGTGGTCACCCTAGTTGGAAGCGACCCATTCTGCTCAGCCGAGCATCCACTAGTAGTGCTAACTCAATAAGTCCATTGAGACTGGTAGGAAGGTCCAGCATATAAATCTCCCTCTGGACACGGTCAGCCAACCCATGCAGGAATTTGTCCCACTGCGCCTCCTCGTTTAATCCGCACTCTGCAGCTAGGGTGCGGAACTGGATCGAATATTCCGACACCGAACCGTTACCTTGGCGGAGATCGGCGAGTAGTCTGGCCGCCTCCCTACCCGCCACCGTGCAATCGAAGACCCTCTTCATCTCCTCGGAGAGTGCCTGGAACGAGGCGCAGCATGGGTCTTGATTCTCCCACACCGCCGCTCCCCAGAGAGCTGCTTTGTCCGATAACAGCGTCAACACAAATGCCACTTTGGACTGTTCCTGATCGAACATCTGTGGCTGTAATGCAAAGTGCATAGAACATCGGGTCAAAAATGCTCTGCAAAACTCTGGTTCACCTGCATATCCATCCGGTGTAGGCAGTCTCGGTTCTCGCCATGGCCGCGGCTCTGGTGGAGAGGGCTGAACTGGCGGTGTGGGTGGCGCAGTGGGAACTCTTAGCTGTTGTATTTGTTGGGTGAGCTCGGACACCTGCGTCACAAGCGCTTGGACCGCCCGTCCTGTGATCGCGATGCCCTCTTGGGTGTCAATTCTTGCGATGCTTCGAGCCACGAACTCATCCCAAGTCGTAGCGCCTGCTACATCCACAATTGGTCAGATCGTTCTGTTACGTAAGACAGAAACAGGATGTAAATGCAATAACGCTTTTTATTAGTACTCAGCACAATGGTCAGAACATAGCACAATGATGATCTCAGCACAGCAGAACAGGCGGGTGGACACAACGCTGGATGGAACTGTGACGCAGGGACCTCGGTGGACAACTGGTGAAGGTGCTCAGTCCAGTGATGATCGCTTGAATGGTATTCCGGTCAGTGTAGTAAACCCTCGTGGCGGTGCTCGGTGAATCAGTGCTGAGTAATAATCAGGGGAAGAACACGACGATGACACGGGGAATCCAATCCAACTAGGCAGACACAGGAACAGGTACAGGAACACACCGGGAAGCACAATGATCTGACAACATGAGACACTGGTTACTGAACTTATAAAGGGAACAAACAATAGAATCCAGCTGGCGCTACTGATCACCGCTGATCAGTGACCACGCCCACAGACACACACAATAGCATACTAGACGAGAGAGAGACAGTGAATTCATGAACCGTGACAATGATGGTAAGTTCTGCATGGGCAAGCACCAGAAAATATAGAAAATGTGAAAATTTAGTGGACATGAAAAGGTCTGAGAAGCTGCTATAACTTCACCTTGTGCTGCTGATTCTTATAATTTTTTTTGTAAATTATTTGTGAAATGTTCTAGCAATTTTTGAGTAAAATGCCTCTATACCAATTTATTTTCATTGTTTCATAATTTACTTTTTTTTAGTAGTCATATAGACAATGCCATAGAATGGTTGCCCTTTTAAAGTGCCCCTATTATGGCATTTCGAATATTGCCTTTCATGCAGTGTGTAATGTACATATGTGAGCGTAAACGATCTGCAAAGCTGTAAAGCGAAAGTGCACAATAAATAAATTGATTGTCTTCTAAAAGAAAGAATAGACTCTGAACAGCCTAAACAAGTCTTCGGTAATTTAATTTGGATGTTAGATTGCTTAAACCTGTAGCAGATGTTTTGGCCCTACCTATCTCTCATATTATTAATTCAAGTTTGGATAATAAGTCTGCCCAGCTCAGTGGAAGATTGCAAAAATTATCCCACTGCCTAAAAATCATAAAGATAATTTTTCAGGGAAGAATAGTAGGCCGATAAGTATATTACCCACCCTAAGTAAAATCATTGAAAGAATAGTATATGAGCAAATTCAAAACTATTTTTGTATAAATGACTTGAACACAGCTCATCAACATGCCTATAGGAAGGGATATTCTACAGCTACAGCGTTAACACAAATGACTGATGAATGGATGAAAGAAATCGATGCAGGAAAGATAGTGGGCTCAGTTTTACTAGATTTCAGTGCCGCTTTTGATATTCTTGACCATAAATTGTTAATTAGGAAATTGCACTGCTATGGTTTTGACAGGGATTCTGTTGCATGGATCAATAGTTATCTTACCAATAGAAAATATTGTGTATATTTCAATGGAGGTTTCTCAGAAATGAGGGTTATGAACTATGTGCCACAGGGGAGTTGTTTGGGGCCACTTTTATTTTCAATATTTACTAATGATTTACCTTTAGTTTTAAACAATGCTTCCATTGCTATGTACGCAGATGATTATACCATATATTCCATTGCTATGTATGTGGGGTGGTGTTGGCGCAGTGGATAAGACACAAATGCGTTTGGCGTGAGAGACCCGGGTTCGAATACACTGTGTGACACCAATGTGTCCCTGAGCAAGACACTTAACCCCTAGTTGCTCCAGAGGCGTATGACCTCTGACATATATAGCAATTGTAAGTCGCTTTGTATAAAAGCGTCAGATAAATGTAAGAGCCTGTCCTCCAACAAAAAACGACCATATAGGCTGTTTGTGCAAGCACCTTATTACGACCCATATTTACGTTTTAAAGTTAAACGCCCCCTAGCGGGCGTAAAAATAATGACAGGATCTTGTTGCGTCTGTCATCATGAAATGACGTATCACGTCATTACCAATCAAAACGCACGTTTATTTAAATGCAATGTGCGGGCTTTTTACACCGATCTCACAGTATTTCCTACATATTTTACTAGGTGGCTTATTCGTGCGAATGACCAAACCTAACCCCACCCCTAAACCTAACCCTCACAGAAATCATGCTAAATTATGATTTATTGAGCATATACATTTCCGTGCACATCCGTTTCCTGGGATCGAACCCATGATAGCATGATTACATATCAAGGTATAACGCAATATCTACCAACTGAGCTACACGAAACACAAACCAGAGTGCAAATAAAAGAATACAAAACATTAATATGAAAACGACGTTTTGTCGATAGGGGCGCAACTGTAGGATACACTCTGATGGGTCGTATTTCAGGGATTTGGACAAACGACCTATACGAGCGTATTGGTTGGAGGACAGGTTGAAATGTAAATGTAAATGTAATATATTCATCAGCGTTTACGTCAAGAGAGCTTGAAGAGACTCTAAATGAAGAGCTAGTGCATATTAGGAGATGGGTTAATATAAATAAATTGGTACTTAATATAGAAAAAACAAAATTTAGTGTATTATGTTCTAAAAGGGTAGGGAGAGTAGAGCCAAGACTGCAATTAAAACTAGATGACATAGAAATAGAACAGGTTACAGAGGTTAAGTTACTTGGTGTATTGATTGATAGCCGTATGTCCTGGACAAAACAGATTGATGAAATGTTGAAGAAAATGGGGAGAGCGATGGCTGCAATTAGATATTGTAAAATATATTTACCAAGACATTTGATTAAACAATTAATGGAAGCTTTGGTTCTCTCTCAGCTAGATTACTGTACAGTCATATGGTCCAATACATCAGAATGTAATCTCAATCGATTACAGGTGGCTCAAAATAAAGATGCCCGTATAGTGCTTAATTGTTCATATAGAACTAGAGTTTGTGATATGTTGAGTATGTTAAACTGGTTACCAGTTATAAGTAGGTTATATTATTTTTTTAAATAAAGCATTTTAATAACTGATCAATAACTGATCAATAACTGTCCATTACCATTAAAGTGAAATTACTAAACCTAACCACAAGAACCTGATAAAAAAATGCTTATTTACTCAAAAACTTGTCAGTCACAATTAGAGGATTTTGCATATGAATTCTTCATATATGAAATTGTCTTACTGGAGTTACATACTAAGCATGCACCTTTGATCTATTCCAGTGTTTCTACCAGAAGATGCAGTCCAAAGATACAAAAAGGTCCTGCAGTACTTGGAACAGGGAATAACCAAAACGCTGGCTTACCAAAAGTGTGGGGTGGACCGCAAAACAATTGTGGATACTGCAGCGATAGCAGAGCTAGAAGCTTGTGACGCTGAAGCCTACAAGACATTGCGTGAAAGGTTCCATAGAGACCAGAAACTGTCATAGTTTGCCAAACAATGCAAAGAAATGTGCGTAATGGAGCCACTTCGAAGCATCATCGAGGAAAAAAAGAAGAATGGCATGCTTATCGACCTTTGCCAGAAAAAAAGTAACTTGAGTAACACGTGTTAGAGAAACATTGCCGAAGTTAAAGTTCAGGCATACACAATATACAGTATGCTGCCATCTTATCTGTTGTTATATTTAGTAAGTTCCTGGTAATTTGCTGAAAATTTTGGTATTAATGTTTTCTTTAAGACAGTGTTCACATTTTGATTATAAACACTTATTGCAATAAATGTAAATGTTCTTGCAATTTGTCAATTCTTTAAGTAGAATTAAGGTTCTTTATTAATTACTTACTGATTTGTAATGATGTGGTAATTCTTCATTAATTAATAATGGGTTCCTTATGTATTCACTTTAGAATACTGTTCCAGGTTCTAAGTAATTCCTTGAGAACTATTTGGTAATTCTTCATTAATTATTAATGGGTTCCTTATGTTTTCACTTTAGAATACTTGCAGGTTCTAAGTAATTCCTTGAGAACTATTTGGTAATTCTTCATTAATTATTAATGGGTTCCTTATGTTTTCATTTTAGAATACTGTTCCAGGTTCTAAGTAATTCCTTGAGAACTATTTGGTAATTCTTCATTAATTATGATTGGGTTCCTTATGTTTTCACTTTAGAATACTGTTCCAGGTTCTAAGTAATTCCTTTAAAATCATCAACATCATCATTAATGTAATATCTACAGCATTATTTTATTGAAAATTGTCGACAGCGCATTATTGTACAGCGAGAGCACATCAAGTTTACAAGCAATGAATCTCTCTGCTTACAAGCGGAATCTCAATCCATTCTCTCGCACAAAACTGGACTCACAGAAATTGCGTGTGTGCGCTCACATTTTGACCTGCATGTGCACTCATGAATCTCTGTGTACTCTTTCACTAGAATCGTTTTCTCTCCTGGATTTAATGCTGCAAGAAATGCAACATTATAGCGTGGGCACACACAGACAGAAACATTTATTGGCACATTTGCGAGTGAATGTAAATTAATATTTACATATAGTACACATAACAGTAGTACATTTATCTAACAACATTAGTACTAAAGAAGAAGAAAGGGCCTCGATCTGATACTGTGCATCACTGTTAATTAGTAGTTACTTAATAGTTATTCCTCGTGAAGCTGAATTAGTAGTTACTTAGTACGTAGTTCTTCAGGAGGCATGACTGAATTGAATAGTTACTGATTAACTAATGGATACTTAACACAATTAAAAAATGCTATTACATATTGATTAGTTAACTACTGGCATTCCTTAGTAGTTGATATTAGTGACTTGAGTGTTAATGAAGAATTCTTCATTAGTACTGCAGTAACTCTTTATTAGTTATGCATTAAGTAAGAAACAGTATTCTAAAGTGTTACAATATTTTCTATTAAGCACTCAAAATATGTAGCTATGGCAAATTGTATATTTTTCTACACACAATGTATGCGGTAGACCAATCACAACAGACTGGGCCATCTGACAAATCAGAGCAGAGTAGGCTCAAGGAAATTAGGTGTTTAGAAAGTCTGAATCTTAGAACTGTTTTGAACAAATTGTTTAAGAATAGTTGGGAAATGAGGTGATATTAAATGCATATTTTGAGAAAACTATTTTGAGAAAAGCATTTTTTGACCTTGCATGCATGTAAGACTATTGTAGGGGATACCCAAAACAATATTAGAAAACCTTAAAAATGGTGTAATAGGGACACTTTAAATCAGATTTAGTACACAAATAATGACCTAAATATGATTTACATGTACAATAGTCAGTACTGCAGTTCAGTATTACTAACTTAGTCAATGTCAATGTCAATGTCACCTTTATTTATATAGCGCTTTAAACAAAATACATTGCGTCAAAGCAACTGAACAACATTCATTAGGAAAACAGTGTCAATAATGCAAAAATGAGAGTTAAAGGCAGTTCATCATTGGATTCAGTTATGTCATCTCTGTTCAGTTAAATAGTGTCTGTGCATTTATTTGCAATCAAGTCAACGATATCGCTGTAGATGAAGTGTCCCCAACTAAGCAAGCCAGAGGCGACAGCGGCAAGGAACCGAAACTCCATCGGTGACAGAATGGAGAAAAAAACCTTGGGAGAAACCAGGCTCAGTTGGGGGGCCAGTTCTCCTCTGACCAGACGAAACCAGTAGTTCAATTCCAGACTGCAGCAAAGTCAGATTGTGCAGAAGAATCATCTGTTTCCTGTGGTCTTGTCCTGGTGCTCCTCTGAGACAAGGTCTTTACAGGGGATCTGTATCTGGGGCTCTAGTTGTCCTGGTCTCCGCTGTCTTTCAGGGATGTAGAGGTCCTTTCTAGGCGCTGATCCACCATCTGGTCTGGATACGTACTGGATCCGGGTGACTGCAGTGACCCTCTGATCTGGACACAGACTGGATCTGGTGGCCACGGTGACCTCGGAACAAGAGAGAAACAGACAAATATTAGCGTAGATGCCATTCTTCTAATGATGTAGCAAGTACATAGGTTGTTATGGGAAGTGTTTCCAGTTCCGGTTTACCTAATTAATGCAGCCTAAAAATCCTTTAACGGATTTGGATAATAAAAGCATATTAGTATGTTATGTGTATGCCAGGTTAAAGAGATGGGTCTTTAATCTAGATTTAAACTGCAAAAGTGTGTCTGCCTCCCGAACAATGTTAGGTAGGTTATTCCAGAGTTTGGGCGCCAAATAGGAAAAGGATCTGCCGCCTGCAGTTGATTTTGATATTCTAGGTATTATCAAATTGCCTGAGTTTTGAGAACGTAGCGGACGTAGAGGATTATAATGTAAAAGGAGCTCATTCAAATACTGAGGTGCTAAACCATTCAGGGCTTTATAAGTAATAAGCAATATTTTAAAATCTATGCGATGCTTGATAGGGAGCCAGTGCAGTGTTGACAGTACCGGGCTAATATGGTCATACTTCCTGGTTCTAGTAAGAACTCTTGCTGCTGCATTTTGGACTAGCTGTAGTTTGTTTACTAAGCGTGCAGAACAACCACCCAATAAAGCATTACAATAATCTAACCTTGAGGTCATAAATGCATGGATTAACATTTCTGCATTTGACATTGAGAGCATAGGCCGTAATTTAGATATATTTTTGAGATGGAAAAATGCAGTTTTACAAATGCTAGAAACGTGGCTTTCTAAGGAAAGATTGCGATCAAGTAGCACACCTAGGTTCCTAACTGATGATGAAGAATTGACAGAGCAACCATCAAGTCTTAGACAGTGTTCTAGGTTATTACAAGCAGAGTTTTTAGGTCCTATAATTAACACCTCTGTTTTTTCAGAATTTAGTAGTAAGAAATTACTCGTCATCCAGTTTTTTATATCGACTATGCAATCCATTAGTTTTTCAAATTGGTGTGTTTCACCGGGCTGCGAAGAAATATAGAGCTGAGTATCATCAGCATAACAGTGAAAGCTAACACCATATTTCATGATGATATCTCCCAAGGGTAACATATAAAGCGTGAAGAGTAGCGGCCCTAGTACTGAGCCTTGAGGTACTCCATACTGCACTTGTGATCGATAGGATACATCTTCATTCACTGCTACGAACTGATGGCGGTCATATAAGTACGATTTAAACCATGCTAATGCACTTCCAATGATGCCAACAAAGTATTCAAGTCTATGCAAAAGAATGTTGTGGTCAATTGTGTCAAACGCAGCACTAAGATCCAATAAAACTAATAGAGAGATACACCCACGATCAGATGATAAGAGCAGATCATTTGTAACTCTAAGAAGAGCAGTCTCAGTACTATGATACGGTCTAAATCCTGACTGGAAATCCTCACATATACAATTTTTCTCTAAGAAGGAATATAATTGTGTGGATACCACCTTTTCTAGTATCTTGGACAGAAAAGGGAGATTCGAGATTGGTCTATAATTAACTAGTTCTTTGGGGTCAAGTTGTGGTTTTTTGATGAGAGGCTTAATAACAGCCAGTTTGAAGGTTTTGGGGACATGTCCTAATGACAATGAGGAATTAATAATAGTCAGAAGAGGATCTATGACTTCTGGAAGCACCTCTTTCAGGAGCTTAGATGGTATAGGGTCTAACATACATGTTGTTGGTTTAGATGATTTAACAAGTTTATACAATTCTTCCTCTCCTATGGTAGAGAATGAGTGGAACTGTTCCTCAGGGGATCTATAGTGCACTGTCTGATGTGATACTGTAGCTGACGGCTGAATGGTTGCAATTTTATCTCTAATAGTATCGATTTTAGAAGTAAAGTAGTTCATAAAGTCATTACTGCTGTGGTGTTGGGAAATGTCAACACTTGTTGAGGCTTTATTTTTCGTTAATTTAGCCACTGTATTGAATAAATACCTGGGGTTATGTTTGTTTTCTTCTAAAAGAGAAGAAAAGTAATCGGATCTAGCAGTTTTTAATGCTTTTCTGTAGGATATGTTACTTTCCCGCCAAGCAATACGAAATACCTCTAGTTTTGTTTTCCTCCAGCTGCGCTCCATTTTTCGGGCTGCTCTCTTTAGGGTGCGAGTATGCTCATTATACCATGGTGTCAAACTGTTTTCCTTAACCTTCCTTAAGCGTAAAGGAGCAACTTTATTTAAAGTGCTAGAAAAGAGAGAGTCCATAGTTTCTGTTACATCATCAAGTTGTTCTGAGGTTTTGGATATGCTAAGGAATTTGGATACATCAGGAAGATAACTTAAAAAGCAGTCTTTTGTGTTAGAAGTGATGGTTCTTCCATACTTGTAACAAGAAGTAGAATTTACAATTTTGGCTATATGAATTTTGCAAAGAACTAAATAATGATCTGAGATATCATCACTTGGCTGAATAATTTCAACACCATCAACATCAATTCCATGTAACAGTATTAAATCTAGAGTATGATTTCGACAATGAGTAGGTCCTGAAACGTGTTGTCTAACACCAATAGAGTTCAGAATGTCTATAAATGCTGATCCCAATGCATCGTTTTCATTATCAACATGGATATTAAAATCACCAACTATTAAAACTTTATCTGCAGCCAGAACTAACTCGGATGTAAAATCACCAAACTCTTTAATAAAGTCTGTATGGTGCCCTGGTGGCCTGTATACAGTAGCCAGTACAAACATAACAGGGGATTTATCATTAACATTTGTTTCTTTGGATAATGTTATATGAAGTACCATTACTTCAAACGAGTTATACTTGTAGCCTGCCCTCTGAGAAATCCTGAAAACGTTGTTATAAATTGAAGCAACACCTCCACCTTTGCCTTTTAGACGTGGCTCATGTTTATAACAGTAATCTTGGGGGGTGGACTCATTTAAAATAATGTAATCATCAGGTTTTAGCCAGGTTTCTGTCAAACAGAGTACATCTATATTATGATCAGTGATCATATTATTTACAAAAAGTGTTTTCGTAGAAAGGGATCTGATATTCAATAAGCCAAGCTTTATCATTTGTTTATCCATATTGCTTCTGTTTTTTATTTGTTGAACCTCAATTAAATTGTTAATCTTAACTTGGTTTGGACGTTTTTTGTATTTTCTAGTTCGGGGAACAGACACTATAGTCTCTATAGTGTGATATCTAGGTGAAAAAGTCTCTATGTGCTGAGAATTAACTGACCTCTGTGACGGGAGGCAGCTAGCAGACGGTCGGTTTAGCCAGTCTGTCTGCTTCCTGACCTGGGCCCAGGTTAGTCAAGTATAAACACTAAGACTATTTGCCATATTTCTAGAGAGAAGAGTGGCGCCACCCCAGGAGGGATGAAGACTATCTCTTTTAAACAGGTCAGGTCTGCCCCAAAAGCTCGTCCAATTGTCTATGAAACCTATGTTATTCTGTGGGCACCACTTAGACATCTAGCCATTGAGTGATGACAATCTAATATGCATCTCATCACCACGGTAAGCAGGGAGGGGACCAGAGCATATTACAGTGTCTGACATCGTGCTTGCAAGTTCACACACCTCTTTAATGTTATTTTTAGTGATCTCCGACTGGCGAAGTCGAACATCATTAGCGCCGGCATGAATAACAATCTTACTGTATTTACGTTTAGCATTAGCCAGCACTTTTAAATTTGCCAAGATGTCAGGCGCTCTGGCTCCCGGTAAACATTTGACTATGGTGGCTGGTGTCTCTATATTCACGTTCCGTACAATAGAATCACCAATAACTAGAGCACTTTCATCAGGTTTCTCAGTGGGTGCATCACTGAGTGGGGAGAACCTGTTTAATGTTTTGATCGGAACAGAAGAGCGGTGTTTTGACCCACGACTACGCTGCCTCACCGTCACCCAGTTGCCCTGCTGCTGGGGCTCTGTTTGGGTACTTAGTTTGGGTACCATCTGTCACCTGGACACCTAAGATCTGAATTTTGAATTTTTTTGTCACTCATTTGTCAAAAACAGTTGCAACAGAATCAATCCAATTAGCAAATAAATTGTTCAGTGATTTGCGGACCGATTCAGTAGATTCACTGAAAAATATAAGCTTGTTTACAGACGCTTCAATTGCATTATGTAATATGTGTTGATTTCTTCAGAACCTGGTTTATTGACAAATGTGGAAAACCCCTGCTTAAAGGTTCTCCAGTGAACAGTTTTGAGGGCTTCACACAAAATCTAAGAGAATTTCAACACCTCTCAGCATGTCAACAACTGGACATCCATTAGCACAAGAGATGCAGTTGCTCTGCTGTAGTCTAATCTCAAAGTAGTGCATGCTGCTCTTGCTCTGTCTCTCTTATTTATTGTATGGAAAGTCATGCACAGTATACCAGAGTTTCAATAAATTACTGACACTCACAGAATACATGTGGTGGTGGTGTTACCAGGTCATTTCAATATAATGAGCTGTTGTACACAACCAACACTTTTGGTGCTCATTATGGTTCATCACTTTTATTGATTGGGGGCCAGAGAATGTCTCAGACCTTGGTAGATAACACTCCTCTCTTGTTAACTCATGGGGAAGATCCCTGGTGGGCAATCTTCATATCTAAGCACTTTGCAATATGCTCTGTATGAAAACAACATTAGTAGGAAAGCATCATTATGCTCGGATAGCTCAAACCTAACAGAGAGAAAATTGACAAGCTATCTTAAGCAATGGTCAGTTGCCAGCATTTTATTCAAAAATAAAAATATACTTGACCTTCAGAACTGAAAAACTATTAGTGAGGCAGCTTTCATGTTGCAGGTTAACAGACGTGTAAAGCAAATGTGGCTTAGAGAGAGAAATATTATGAAGATTTACCTGGATTTATGCATACATAGATTGATCTTAAAGTTTGCATTTGTACTGTACATTCGGCAGATACTGGCACTGCATTTAAAGAGTTCATCCGAAAATGAATACTCTCAGCTTTTATTCACTGAAAAGAACATTTGATAGTTTTCTTCTATACAGTGAAAATCACTGGGTTCCAATTAACTTTAAATAAATAAATAAATCTAAAAACATATTTTCTGTTCCACAAAAAAGAAAACAAAGCAATGTCATACAGGTTTGCAACAACCTGAGAGTGAGTAAATGATGAGAATTTTTTTTTTTTTAATTTTGGGTTGAATTTTTCCCTCTAAGGCAATGATTCCAAAAATACCTCCTGAAATGTGTAGATTTATTTCAATTAAAAAAAACAAAACTTTGATTTAGTTCTGTTCTATCTCCCAGTCATGAGTTGAACAGCTACTGTTTCCATTAACCTGTTCTGTTAATTATCTCTTCATGAGTTCTTGTTATTTAAACTTTTTCACATTTCCTCTTACACTTCCACAACTCTTTTACATTTCCTGGTGTTTTCTGAGTTGGCTTACTGAATTAAAGACTGTTTCCTTGAGTCCCTTTGTCTTTTTGTGCTGTTTACAATAACCAAGCGTGAAATTGATAACATATTTCAATAATTTAACAACATATTTGCATGTTTACAGTTCTCAGATGTTGGTTAAGTATGACAGGTAAACATTATATATATATATATATATACATTATATATACATATATACATATACATTACAGACCAAAAGTTTGGACACACCTTCTCATTCAAAGAGTTTTCTTTATTTTCATGACTATGAAAATTGTAGATTCACACTGAAGGCATCAAAACTATGAATTAACACATGTGGAATTATATACATAACAAAAAAATGTGAAACAACTGAAAATATGTCATATTCTAGTTTCTTCAAAATAGCCACGTTTTGCTTTTTATTACTGCTTTGCACACTCTTGGCATTCTCTTGATGAGCTTCAAGAGGTAGTCACCTGAAATGGTTTTCACTTCACAGGTGTGCCCTGTAAGGTTTAATAAGTGTGATTTCTTGCCTTATAAATGGGGTTGGGACCATCAGTTGTGTTGTGCAGAATTCAGGTGGATACACAGCTGATAGTCCTACTGAATAGACTGTTAGAATTTGTATTATGGCAAAAAAAAAAGCAGCTAAGTACAGAAAAACGAGTGGCTATCATTACTTTAAGAAATGAAGGTCAGTCAGTCCGAAAAACTGGGAAAACTTTGAAAGTGTCCCCAAGTGCAGTCACAAAAACCATCAAGTGCTACAAAGAAACTGGCTCACATGTGGACCGCCCCAGGAAAGGAAGACCAAGAGTCCCCTCTGCTGCGGAGGATAAGTTCATCCGAGTCACCAGCCTCAGAAATCGCAGGTTAACAGCAGCTCAGATTAGAGACCAGGTCAATGGCACACGGAGTTCTAGCAGCAGACACATCTCTAGAACAACTGTTAAGAGGAGACTGTGTGAATCAGGCCTTCATGGTAGAATATCTGCTAGGAAACCACTGCTAAAGAAAGGCAACAAGCAGAAGAGACTTGTTTGGGCTAAAGAACACAAGGAATGGACATTAGACCAGTGGAAATCTGTGCTTTGGTCTGATGTGTCCAAATTTGAGATCTTTGGTTCCAACCACCATGTCTTTGTGCAACGAAGAAAAGGTGAACGGATGGACTCTACATGCCTGGTTCCCACCGTGAAGCATGGAGGAGGAGGTGTGATGGTGTAGGGGTGCTTTGCTGGTGACCCTGTTGGGGATTTATTCAAAACTGAAGGCATACTGAACCAGCATGGCTACCACAGCATCTTGCAGCGGCATGCTATTCCATCCGGTTTGCGTTTAGTTGGACCATCATTTATTTTTCAACAGGACAATGCCCTTAAACACACCTCCAGGCTGTGTAAGGGCTATTTGACCAAGAAGGAGAGTGATGGGGTGCTGCGCCAGATGACCTGGCCTCCACAGTCACTGGACCTGAACCCAATCGAGATGGTTTGGGGTGAGCTGGACCGCAGAGTGAAGGCAAAAGGGCCAACAAGTGCTAAGCATCTCTAGGGGAACTCCTTCAAGACTGTTGGAAGACTATTTCAGGTGACTACCTCTTGAAGCTCATCAAGAGAATGCCAAGAGTGTGCAAAGCAGTAATCAAAGCAAAAGGTGGCTACTTTGAAGAACCTAGAATATGACATATTTTCAGTTGTTTCACACTTTTTTGTTATGTATATAATTCCACGTGTTAATTCATAGTTTTGATGCCTTCAGTGTGAATCTACAATTTTCATAGTCAACTCTTTGAATGATATGGTGTGTCCAAACTTGTGGTCTGTGCTGTATATATATTCTTTTCAAATTTACTATTTAATTAATTTCTTCAGCTTTTCATCAACTCACAAATCCGATGAACTTGCAGGCCTCTTACGAACCCCCAAGTGTTTGTGAACCACAGAACCCTAAGGAAACCCTGCTTTAAGGTATTTAAAACAGATCACGTCATACATTTCCCTATACGGATCAAACCCATAACGCTGGTGTTGCTCACACTGTGCTCTACTGTTTGAGCTACAGGAACACAGACAGCCTCAACTAAATAAAACACAACCAGTAATGCTTCCTGTCTTTATTCAACACACTATATTTAAACATTCACAGTTCAGCATGAAAAGACCTTGGATTTAATAATTGTTAAAACCCCTTTGGCAGCAGTAACCTCCACAAATAGTGGAAGTTTTTGCACCTTTTTACGATTCCGTTTATTTTCAGCAACATTCTTGGGATATCTGGTGTGAAGTTCTCTCTTGACCACATTTTAAGTGGTTAAGCAGACTGTGTTTGTCCGTTTTTGTGACCAATTTATGTAGGAATTCAGTTAAATCCAATGAGTTTTCCTGCAAATATCTTCACATATCCATCAGATGTGAAGTCATTTGTAAGGTAAATACATCTTTTTGTTAAAATCACTGTAAATGTGCCTGTCAGTATCCTGACTTTATATTTGCTGTGAGCAGTATCTACACCGACCTTTTCAAAGTACATAAAATCATGCAAACAATTTCTCAACAAACACGTGGATGTGAATAACAATTTGCTTCCCACAGATGCTCTCTGCTGCTATCTGGCCCCTACAAATTAAAAGCTCTAGACAGTTTAAGGTCTTCATTAATGATCAATGATTGCATACTTGGCTGCTCAGAAATATTTCCTCAATTTTCTAATTTCATATTTTTCTTCCAAAAGGTTACCGCTGACATGTTGACAGTTTAACTGATGTCACTGTCATTCGTTCCTGAATTCATATGACCTTTTATTGCATAAAAGCATTTCTCTTTTGAATCAAATTAAAATGTTGTACTCTACTAAATGCGTCCTTACAGAACACTACAAAAACGGTCTTATTTGTACTACAGCACTAAAACAGTTTTGCAGAAATTCCAGCCTTTGACTGAAATACGTGTTATTCAAAAACTAGTCAAACTAAAGTGAAAGTAATATAGATAAAATTAGTGGTTTTTAACTTGTTTTCTTCAGAATCAAAAATCTACATTGGATATCAGGTGTAAATAAATAAATAATTAAATATAGGTAATACTAGAAAAAGTAAAGAAAAATGCCAGTAGCCTGAATGACTCTAAATAAATAAATAAATAAACTGCCCATTCACAAGTTCATTCTTGTCTGTTTCTTTTGGAAATCTCACTAAAGCCAAAAGGTAAAGAAGATATTCAATATCCAACAGGTTTTGAAAAAATTGAGCATCACATTCATTGGTAACCATATAAACATTCACTGTGCTATCTATATATTCACCTGGCTGATGATTCCTAAATTTCAGTCAAATAAATGCAATTTTCACTGTGTACAATATGCATCAAATGGTTATTTATATACATAAATATACATGACTTTAATGGCAGGAGTAAAAATTAATAAAACTTTACAGTACTCTCCTCCATCATGTTTCAAGTTTATGGCTCACCCAACTCGAAAACTTAACAAAATTATATTGGTTATAATTATTACTATATATATATATATATATTTTTTTTTTTGCTCCAGGAACCATATTTTATATTGAATATCAAATGTAACAATATACAACATACTAATACAATACAATATTACCTTATTATAAAAATTATGATTATTATTAGCTGTTGTTATACTTTTAATATTTTGCATGTAAAATAATTACAATAAAATTAATCCACTTATGTATATACATACATACATACATACATACATACATAGGTAGGTAGATAGATAGATTTTTTAAATAAACAATAATCAACCATCTTGAATATTACTATAAAATAAAAACCCCTAAAATCAAGTTCAATCAATCGTAAATAACTTTCAAAAGCTCTTGGCACCTTCATCTAAAAAGAGATGCTCTTTTTGCTCTGATGTGGTCAGCCTGCGGGCCAGAAGGGCAGATATGCGACGACAGCGAGAGTGATGTGTGCCATCTGCATTGTCCTGCTAACATCTGCATCTCCTTCTTCTGTATATAAGTGTCTCACAGAAGGACATCCATTATGCACACAGATGAATGGAAGGGGACAGTGAGGCATGCACAATGGCAGACGGGGCATCTGCATGCTGCAGTGAAGAAGAAACAATGAATGTCAAAACAATTTTAAGTTCCCATCAACACAACAATGAAGACGAAACAGTTGGTCAGTATAGCTCAGTCATTACATTCAGCTGTATTACCAATTTAATATTCAGTGTCATAATATAAGTGACACCTCTAGGAACATGAATAATAACCCCAGAGGTGTAATTATACAAAGGAATATCAACTGAGTACAACAGCATTTGCTTATGTAATATTGATTTAAATATCTGTTCCACAAAATAAAGTCATACAGATTTGGGAAGACATAAGAGAAAGCAAATTATGACAGAATTTTCCTTTTTGGGTAAACTATCCCCTTAACTGAAGAAATAAAATTGTGGTTTGACCTTATATTTATTATCTGCTAGATGTATCACTTACTGACATTAATGTTAAAATTGCGACATATTGTCCTAATTTGCTTTACAAATCCACAAAAAGTTTCAGATGAAAGATGCATGCACAGGTACAGTAGGTTGACATATACATCTCTCTCTGCACAGGCCAAAAATGGGGTAGAGTTGCACATTTACTGACTTTGATCAGGGTTCTCACTGAAATAGGCTAGGCAGACATCAAACAGATTCCTGACCTCATACTGTGGCAGAGAGGAGATTCAAGCAGCATGACTAAACCCCTCAGAAACTTCTCTCATCTTCACAGGGATATGAATCAGTCAGACTAAACCATAACACTTTCTAGAAGTATGATGCTGTTTATGAAAAGCTCAAGTACAATTAATGCACAGTGCTGGTTAGTACCTGATTACATGTAATCTGGATTGCGTAATCAGATTCCAAAAATTAAATACTTGTAATTAGATTATATTAAATTTTAAAACACTATAATAATCAGAATACAGTAACACTGATTACATGATAATGTATTATTCACACAATAGCATTAAATGCATAATTTATTCTCCTTATATATTTTCTTTTCTTTCTAAAATAGCCTACTGCTTATATAAATTCACAAGTTTTATGGATATTCACACAAAGACCAGTCACTAGTCAGGTGGCTATAATTTAGCAGTTCTCAATTTCAGTCCTTGCACCCCCCTGATCTGCAAATTTTGTACGTCTCTCTTTGTTAATACCTGATTCAGATAATCAGCTGTGATGTCTACTTCGCAGGGCACTTACGTTCGAATAGAACAAACGTCTGAAGCGATAAGAGAAATATACAAAATGTGCAGAGCAGGGGGGGCGTGAGGACTGGAATTGAGAACTGCTGCTATAATTACACGGAAAACTAAGAGGCCACACAGCATTTGACCACTGGATTTACAAAAACATTCAGATTTTACATGTTTTCTCTGAATTTCAACAACTACTGGTGAACTGTCAAAATAGAACATAACAGAAGTGTCCAAGGTAGGTCTTGAACCTGGGTCTTCCAATCAGAGTATACTACTTCTCCACCTCTGGTCTAGAAAGGTAAACCAGGAGTCTCAGATAGTTTATTAAAAAAAAACACTCTTTATTTGGTCTCAGTCTTCAAATAAAAAACAAAAAAGTTCAGTCATAGCTTTGCAAAAGAAAAACAAAGTAAACCAAATGAACCAACACAGGAACAACACATAGCACTTCTAGAACTCAGATAATCCTTAAAGGGTAGGCTAAAGATTGAACACAACTCAAATAAACTGCCAAACTTACATAGCTCCTGATATTCTACTGGTTAATTCTCTGATAAGGTTTGGAACCAAGATGTCTCCAGCTGGCACCCAGGACCGCTCCTCTGGACTATAATCCTCCAATAGTTATTGGACTCAGTCCACTAGGTATTGGAGAGCTGACAAAAGGCTTTAAAGGTGAAATGTGAAGTGGGGGGGGGGGGGGGGCTGTGCATAGACCTGGGTGGAAGCAGTCGGTAGGATTAATCCTTCTAAGGATCTTAAAAAGGACGAATGAATAAGGGTACCAGTTCCCGAGACTCCCAAGTTAGTTGACAACCACACCCTCTGACCCGGATGTAGTGATGGCCCGATTCTACGGCGCTGATTTGTCTGTTTCTGCTGCTGTTGCAACGCTCTTACAGAGGCTGTACATGCTTTCCACAAGGCCTGAAAGCACCTCTGGACTAATTGGGTTGCGGCTGGTACTTGGTACATTTCGTGCTCAAGAAACAAAGGTGGGATATACCTGAATTGCTTTAGAGAATATGTCTGCCACCACCAAAATGACCATGTTACCTTGTGATTTAGGAAGTCCAGAAACAAATTCCAACAAAATGTTAGACCATAGATGTCTCAAGATAGGTACAGGAAGAAGTAGAGCTTAAGGGTCAGCCTTAGGTTCTTTATTCTGGGTGCATACAAAACAGCCTGACAAAAAAATGTTCTGACATCTGACCTGCATACTGGGCCAACAGAATCGTTTCTAGTTAAACTTTAAAGATCTTGTAACTCCAGGGTGACCTGAAAGAAGAGATGCATGACGCAGTTTTGGGAAAGTTCCTTGTGACTCAAGAGAATGACAAAGAGAAAAGCCAGACACAGAGCAGTTAGGCTCCCACTCGCTTATATGATTGGAAGACCAATCAATTCATGGATTATGCAAAATTGGCAAAGGATACCCAAGGATAAAAGGGAACTCAGGAGAATTCATTACGAAAAAAAAAAAAAACATTATTCTCTACGAGAACCCACTTGAAAGTTGAGGAATGTGGTGCAATGACTTACCTGGCCAGAAACTAGAGGCCTCCCATCCAATGGGGTAACAGTCAGTGATAGGCTAAATCTTTAACTGTGTGGCAGCATAAAGTCCATACAGTTCCCTGCAGCATCAGAGACTATGAATTGCATTACCCCAGGAGAGTGAGACAATCAAAAGGCCAGAAACTATTTGTTAGGGTTAAGTGATTAAACTCATTCTAGGCCCCCTCTTCTTGGGCAAGAGCTACCTTTTCCCTCCAGTTTTGGGCAGTTGACTTGGAAGTGACCCGACTCATTGCAATACAGGCAGCACTTATCTATCATACACCTGTCCCTCTCCGCCAGTGATAACTGGGTCCTCCCTAGCTGCATTAGCTCCTCAGAACACCCAATAAGTGAGGAAGGGTCCATAGAACCAATGGAGGTGTGGATCTCGGGCAGTCAAGTCTCAAGTCAACTTTCACCTTGACTATCTCAGATGCGGTTGTTCAATCCGATGGCAACATCGATCAGAGACTCCAAAGCAGGGGCTGGGTCTCTGTAGGCCAGCTCATCCTATAATTCAAGTGATAGGACACTATGGAATGCTGCTTTCAGGCCTCGTTGATCCCATTTACTCCTACAAGAAGGGTTGTCGTATATGCTCACTCTCTGTAGGGAAACTGTTAGGCTGCAATTGAAAAGCAACAGTACACTAGGTAAACCCTCAGCACGTCTCTGGGTTCATACCTTCATACCTTTCAGGAGCTAGAAGTCTAGGCTCAAGTAGGAGACCTGCTTGTGGACCTAGCTGAAAGGTACTTTGAGATTGGGTTGGTTGGAGTGGAGCAGCTTGAGACATACTGTATACTGGGTTGATGAGACTATAATGATACTAATAATGATAATGATATAATGTATTTTTTAATGCACTGTATGTTGTTGATAACAACAAATGTAATATATTTGGTTTATTTTTGTACTTTTATTTCAATATGGTACAGGATTATCCTATTTAAATCAATGTGATAAATTACCTAAAATATGTAATGTGATGATCATCGAGAACCAATGAAGTGTGATCAGTCATCAGTTTATAATGTGATCATAGTGAAGTATATAAATACATCCCAACTAAATACAGTCTTATTTCAAAGTTTAGAAAGGTTTTAACACAATGTCTACACTGGATGCCACCATTATAGCATCGTGCAGCAAAAGCTTGTCCATCACAAAGTAGCATGAGTCCTACATTATCACAAAATATCTAACTTTATAGCACATTATCTTTAAACAGAAAATTCATATTTTACACAAAACTTTATATAGTACACAAAATGTATTCAATAGACCTACCTCATTTACATTAAATTACATTACATTTATTCATTTAGCAGACGCTTTTATCCAAAGTGACTTACAAATGAGGACAGTGGAAACAATCAAAAACAGCAAAAGAGCAATGAAATATAAGTGATATAACAAATCTCAGATAGGTTAACACAGTACACGTAGCATGGGCTTTTAAATAATATAATAAATAAAAACAAAACAGAATAAAAAAAGAATAGAGCAAGCTAGTGTTAGAGGTCTTTACACTCACACACATACATACATACACACACACACACACCTATATATATAGTGTTCCTGTAGCTCAATTGGTAGAGCATAGCACAAGCGTCCGTAAAAAGTCCGTAAAATTGACTGTGACGAGTGGGGCGGGGCCGAGGGACGTGGGAGTGAGGCCGGTGGAGTGATTGGAGATGAACTACACCTGTTCGACCCGCCGGTCTCGAGGCCCACGGAGGAGATGGAAGGATATAAAACTGGAGCGACGACAGTGAAGGACGAGAGAGGACCAGGCCTGGGCTTTTAGATGTGTTTTGGTTTTTATTTGAGCGCACCAGCCGTCCGTGAGGGGCTGTTGCCCTGTTTTGTGTTTATTTTGTATTATTAAAATGTTATTTGATTGTCCGCCGGTTCCCACCTCCTTCTTCCCGATGATTAGGAAGTTTTAATTCATTACAGTGACTTTGTGCTTCTTTGGGATGGCAAAATCAAGCGACTTTCACTTGCAGAACGCAAGCTTCTAGAGGGCACATAAGTCTGAAGTAACAAATTTAGGTAAATGGGTGCAGAGCCAGTGGTAGTATTGTAGGCAAACTTCAATGCCTTGAATTTTATGCGAGCAGCTATTTTTGAAGGAGTTATGGTTGATGTGCCTAACTTGATGGTGAAATTGTGATGAAACAATGGTTTTGCTGGAACCACAAGCAGTTCTGTCTTGGCAAGGTTGAGTTGAAGGTGATGGTCCTTCATCCAGCAAGAAATGTCTGTTAGAGAAGCTGAGATGCGAGTAGCTACCGTCGGATTATCAGGATGGAATGAAAGGTCAAGTTGAGTGTCATCAGCATAGCAGTGGTATGAAAAGCCATGTTTCTGAATGACAGAACCAAATGATGCCATGTAGACAGAGAAGAGAAGTGTTCCAAGAACGGAGCCCTGAGGCACCCCAGTAGTTAGATGTTGTGACTTGGACACCTCACCTCTCCAAGATACTTTGAAGGACCTATCTGATTGGTAAGACTCAAACCACTGAAGTGCGGTTCCTGAGATGCCCTTTGCCAGTAGGGTTGATAGGAGGATCTGGTGGTTAACCATGTCAAAAGCAGCGGACAGATCAAGCGAGATAAGTACTGAAGATTTGGATTCTGCTCTTGCTAGTCTTAGGGCTTCAACAACTGAGAGCAAGGCAGTCTCAGTTGAATGTCCACTTCTGAAGCCAGATTGGTTGTTGTCAAGGAGGTTGTTGTGTGAGAGAAATGTAGAGACTTGGTTGAACACAGCTTGTTCAAGTGTTTTTGCGATGAAAGGAAGAAGGGAAACTGGTCTATAGTTCTCTAAAAGAGATGGGTTGAGGGTGGGTTTCTTAAGTAGTGGAGTTATACGAGCCTGTCTAAATGATGAGGGAGAAACACCAGTGTGGAGGGATGTGTTGATGATGTGAGTGAGTGAGTGCAGGTACAACTGCAGGAGAAATGGCTTGAAGGAGATGAGATGGAATAGGATCAAGCGGGCAAGTAGTAGGGTGATTAGAAAGGATGAGTTTTGAGACTTCTGCCTCAGAGAGTGAAGAGAAGGATGTAAATGAGTGTATGTTTGCTGGTGATATGAGCTTGACTGATTGTGGTGTGAAACATTGTGCACTGATGTGTTTAATTTTATTAATGAAAAACGTGGCAAAGTCGTCAGCTATTAGAGATGAAGCAGGAGGGGGGGAGGAGGACAAAGAAGTGAAGAAAATGTTTTAAAAGCATGCAGGAGTTAGACGAATTGTTAATTTTGTTATGGTAGTATGTCATTTTAGCAGTGGAGACATTAGCAGAGAAGGAAGATCGGAGTGACTGATACACATTAAGTCAGTAGTGTTTTTGGATTTGTGCCACACCCTTTCAGCAGCTCTAAGCTTAGAACGGTGTTCGCGTAGAACATCAGATAACCAAGGGGCAGAAGGGGTGTTACGGGCTGGCCTGGAAGATAAGGGGCAAACAGTGTCTAAACAAGAAGTAAGCAGAAAGTATCAGTAGCACTGTTAGCATCCAAAGATGCTAACAGTTTAGGGGAAGGAAGTGAAGATGAAACCATTGCAGATAGCCGGAAGGGTGAAAGTGTGTGTAGGTTACGTCAAAAGATGACAGGTGGAGGGGTAAGTGATGTGTCAGGGACCATGTTGAGGCTAAGAATGAGGAGGAAGTGATCTGACGTGTCGCGTATAAATAAGGTCCAGTTGGTTGCCTGATTTGTGAGTAGCAGTAGTTGACACTCGGTTGAGATCAAAAGAGGCAAGCACAGAGTGGAAATCAGCATACAGAGGTTTTTCTATGTGGATGTTGAAATCTCCAAGCATAACTAGGGGAGTACCATCCTCAGAAAAGGTTGAGAGCAGCACATCTAATTCATCCAAAAAGTTACCTAGTGGTCTTGGGGGTTGATAGACAACTACAAAATGTATTTTAAGAGGGTAGGTAACAGTAACTGAATGAGATATCGTACCTCAAAGCGATGATGTTACCTGTAGCCGAAGAACCACTTCTCAATATCATTAACTCGTCGTTATCTTTAGGTCACGTCCCAAAACCATTCAAGCTGGCAGTTATTAAGCCTCTTATTAAGAAACAAAAAAGTAGATCCTAGTGAACTGGCAAATTAAAGGCCTATTTCAAATCTTCCATTTATGTCTAAAATTTTAGAAAAAGTTGTGTCTGCTCAATTGAGCACCTTCCTGCACAAAAATTATCTGTATGAAGAATTTCAGTCAGGTTACTTACTTCTTCTACAGTCAAAAATCTGGGTGTTATATTAGACAGCAACTTGTCTTTTGAAAATCATATTTCCCATGTTACAAAAACTGCATTCTTCCATCTCTAGACTGGACTATTGTAATACACTTCTAGGTGGTTGTCCTGCTTCTTCAATAAACAAGCTACAGGTATTCCAAAATGCAGCAGCTAGAGTCCTTACCAGGTCAAGAAAATATGATCATATTACCCAAATTTTACAGTCTCTGCACTGGCTACCTATTAAGTTCCGTATCAGTTACAAATTATCATTACTTACCTATAAGGCCCTAAATGGTTTAGCTCCTGCGTACCTAACTAGCCTTCTACCACGTTACAATCCATCATGCTCCCTAAGGTCACAAAACGCTGGACTTTTGGTAGTGCCTAGGATAGCAAAGTCCAATAAAGGAGGTAGAGCTTTTTCACATTTGGCTCCCAAATTCTGGAATAGCCTTCCTGATAATGTTCAGGGTTCAGACACACTCTCTCAGTTTAAATCTAGATTAAAAACGCATCTCTTTCACCAAGCATTCGAATGATGTATCTCTTAAATTGTGAGTGTAGTTGCATCTGATCAAATGCACATTCTTATTCTTTAGCTTGGGTTAAACTAATTGATTTTACATTGGATCAGCAGCTATGCTAATGATGTCTCTATTTGTTTCTATGTTTTGCCACAGGATTTACATCCCCTACATACAGACCTTTTACAACAAAGGTCTAAGCAAGTGCACAACACTGACAACATATGCGATAGAATACGAGACCAAACGCAGCACGTCTCAACACAGTAAACAAACAAGTGTTTCCTAGCAATGACAACTGCTATGATAACAACGATAACTGCAACATTTATTATTCCAAAACCACAGCCAATGGCAAGTCTCCAGCAGAAGGCTTTTTCAGTATTTACATTTTTGTGTTAGAAATAGTTTTGTTCATTAAAAGTAAAGTTTGCAGTTTGGGTGTGGCATGATAGACAGTATTTAAGTTTATGTCATCTTAAAATCACATTTTGGGGGTAATGTGCAACAAGTTTAGTCAAGCAAAACATGTAGGGCCAAGCTCATTCAGTTTGCTTTTGAGAAAGATCTCACACAGAAGTGTTTTCAAGAGTGATAGATTTCACTCAGAGACCACCAGATTTCACTTAGGCTACACAATACACCTTTTTATTTTTTTGTGTTATGTATTGTTTTCATTATTATTGTGTTGTTGGTGGAATTGAAAGGCTTTTGTGATTCATGTTTATGATGTGTGTAGGCACAATGCAAATTAGTTTTTGTGTAGTTAATTGATCTGAAGTGTACATTGATCTTGTTTTGGAGTTCTGTTTTAAAGGGGCCATATGACGTAGCTAAACAGAACATTGTTTGGTGTAATGCAATGTATTTATGTGGTTTAAGGTAAAAAAAAAATACATTATTTTCCGCAATAGAATAAAAGCAAGAATAAAAGACATGTGTGGGGCATGTTAGAATGAGCTATTTTAGGTAGGCGTGGTGGATACTTACATTTTATAAATAATATCTCTTTGGATATGAGACTTTAGTCTTTGCAACTTTACAGATCTTGCTTATGCACCAAGAGCTTGTAGCACTCCAAAAAGAAAGTAAAAATTTAAATATACTTTATCCTTTTAATATAGAACTACATAGAGAGATCTATAGAAACTATAGATCTATTTTAGTTATAATACGGGTGTTATTGTTTTAGTGAATGTCTGTTTCTCAGCCCATACAAAGTGTGCACCCCTAAGTAAACAAAATACACAACGGAGCAGCAGAAACATCAAGTCCTTCACGAGAATTGTGTTTAGCATACACAGCTCTCAAAGTACTGAGCACAGACTTCACAAAGAATCTCCACTTGACTGCTGGTTTTGAACTTACCTTTGCATCCTGCAGTTACAGACACACTGAGTTCAAGAAAGAATTCACTGCTATGTGACACTGAACGCGCAAATATTTAGAGCACGTCATTGTGACATTACTGAAACTGGTTGATCTAATCATGAGATGCATGTCTTGAATTTAATTATTTATTTTTTGGTATTCTTCCGAGAGAATACATACAATTTATTTTTCTCTTAACAAAAAAAAAAAAAAAGAAGAGTTTATCATATTTTAGAACTGGATTTTTAGCTGGATTTTTTAAGGCAGGGGTTGCTTGAGAGTCCACAAAAATTGAGAATAGAAATAAAAAAAAGGATTTAAAAAAATGGATTTCTAGGGCTGTCAAAATTCATTTCTACATTGATAATGATGAAATATAAACAAAACATTTTTTTTTTTACATAGACATTCATAAAACATGTTTGTATTACTGTTTTGTTCAAACTGCTCGGTAATCTTGAGGTTATTTAAAATTATTTAATTTTATTGACAGCACCCGTTTTAATAATAAGAAAACAAAAAACAAATCTGCATATGCTTTTGAATATATATATATATATATATATATATTACACATCTTTGGTAACGTAATCTGATTACTTTTGGATTACATTTAGGTTATATTTGTGCTAACCCTTATTTGATTTCACATGTATGGAATTATCCAAATCTTGTATTTTTTGACAGATACAAAGAAAAAATATATTCTAAAAAATATATTTAATTCACCAAAAAGTTGAACTTTTTCAAGTGCAATGTATGGACAGTTAATACTTACAAAATACTAACACTAATGTATCTTGCTGTTAGTGTTTGCTAGTAACACTACATTAAACAAAATCACATCTTATAATTTTAAAGCATATTCACTTATAATTAAGTAAATTTAGAAAACAGCTACATTACAAAAAACAATATTGAAAAATATGAAATTCACAGCAATATCACTGCTAGGTCAAATATTTAATCAAAAAAATAAAAATAATTATATGACTGTATCAATGAAAAACATCGAACAATAGCTACATTGCAAACATGAATTTTGAACAAGACTAAATTCACACAGCAATGACATTTCTATCCATCTCAAAACATTTTAATGCATAGTAACAATGAGGAAAAGAGAACAATAACAACATTACAAAAATGATTATTAAAGAAGATGAAACTCACAACAGTAACATTGCTAATATATATTAAAGACAATTTCCAGGTCAAATATTTCATCTCAAAACACTAGAAGTGCATAAGGTAGTAACAATGAAGAAAAATCAACATTACAAAAAATATATTAAAGAACATGAAATTCCCAGCAATAACTTTGCTAGGTCAAAGATTTCCGTGGACAGCAAATTAATCCTTAGTCAGAGTTTACACTGAAATGTGACATTTTTCCTGTGTCTTTCTTTCTTTAAAAATGAAATCATGTTTGTTCATCCAGTGATTAAGGCTGCGTTCCCCTCCATTTTCCATTATCATGTTGCTGATTTCTTCTGAGCGCGATTCTGACACCCCTCCCGCTCTCTGCCGGAAAAACTAGATATATATATAATGCATGGTGAGGAGGAGAGTTGAGTGGCTAAAGACTCTCAAAAGACCACAGCTGGAGAACTGCAGAAAATAGTTGAGTCTCGGGGTCAGAAAACCTTAGAAAAAATGGCCAAACAGTACCTACATTACCACATGTTGTTTGGGAGGGTTTCAAGAAAAATTCTCCTAGCTCATCAAAAAACTAACTCGAGCATATTCAATTATTAGACATGACTGGAACTTAAAATGGGACTGGCTTCTATGGTCAGATGAAACTAAAAGATTTGCTTTTTAGCAGCAAACACTCAAGATGGGTTTGGTGAACACAGTGATAAAACGTACCCCTTGTGGACAATGAAATATACAGCTGTATTTTTAATGTCGTGGGCCTATATTTCTGCTGGAGGTCCTGGACGGCCTGATCAGACAAAATGCATTTTTGATTCTATCAAATACCAACTGATGACTTACTCTCTTAGAAATCTTATAATGGGCCATGTTTGGATCAACTGCTTAAGCTGTTTTAGTTGTCTTAAGCTGTTTATATATATATATATATATAAACAGCTTAAGACAACTAAAACAGCTTAAGCAGTTGTTGACAAAGTGCTTGAAATTAAACTCGAGACCCTTTTCTCCATCTCCATTATTCCATTATTTAAAATATATTAAAAGGTGATTTTAAATGGGATGTTATAAGATGTGACAGGTTATTTGGTGGTAATGAGATTTTAATTATTTTTTTCATAAAAAGTCAAGAGTGCATTGGTGAAGAAAGAATTTCCCAATTATGTTCACAAATCATTTGATTTAACCAGTCTTATCCACGTCATGACATGCAAGCATATGGCCAGCGTGAGCACAATCGATCTAAAGCTATTGGACTTCTTATTCATCACAGAAGATGAAACCTCAGCCTTCATATTAAGAGCACAACACATGGGCTGCTATATTGCTTTTAGACTTTTACCAAAGAAACAAAAAGGAATGAAAGCTGTTTATTTAATACTGAGAGCACATCAAGCGTGAAATACACAGGGCAAGTGAAGATAATAGTTCCACTCTGTTAGTTCTGTTAGGCCTTTTTACTCATGATTGAGATGTTTGTGTACATTCAATCTAAAGCTAAAGTGTAGGTCATTTGGGTTTCACAGGGAAGGGGTCATTCACAATCTACTGAAATATTAATATCACTTTTGAGGACTGTTAAATTACACCCTCTACTAAGTGACCATAGTGTCATATTTCACCACAATTCTGGCTAATCGATGTTCCTTCCAACAATAATTTGATACAAGTTGGTTCAAGGGCAACAGTAAAAACATATTACACTGATTAGGAGGTTCAACCAGAGACATCAGGCACTGTTCATTTAGATTAACTATTTATACTAATTGAAAACCTTCAGAGCAGAGACACTGATGGTGCAGTGAGATTGAAGCAGAGTATTTGGTGTCTGAAGTTTGAGTTCAAAGTGCTGGATGAGGCCTGGTTTCTGTTGTTGAGATGAACAGTTTCTACTAAGGGGTCAAGGTTTGGCTGGTAGACACTGTAACTACACCATCTGGCTGCAAATGAGCATCATTATCTTTTGATGACCATTTAAAAGAAGTTGTATATTGTGATGAAATAAATTTTTTTGCTAAAAAACAAAAGTGTTTCTTTAAATATAAGCCCTTTTAGCCCTGTAGACTTCATGAGTTCACCTTTACATTTAATCTGATAGCAAAGAGTAAGCATATTTTGGTATGCTATCCTGGTAGAGAACTCCAACCCAGAATAGAGACCAAACCCAGATAACTCCCACATCCCTAATATGGGATGAAAATATATTAGGAGTTGGGGTGGAGGAGGGATGCCGGAAAACTGCCGTAGGACAGAGGCAGGTAGGCTGCATAAGTAAGACATGTTCCTGGATAAACATCTTTTGATGATCCTGGATCAACATTAATGCCCTACCCCTAAACCTAACCCTACCAATAATTTATTCCTAAAATCAGTGGGAAATGTCTTATTAACAAGAGTGTAGAAGCACCTAACCCTGATTGTAAGCCTAAAACAGATATTTCCTGAAAAGTTATCACGAATCACGCCACAGGATGTTTATTCGCGTCTTTGCATTGACTTAACACGTAAATCACTTGCTTTTAACGCTTCATTCACGTCTGGTGTGAATGCATTTATTAGATCCATGTCACACGGTGCGACCAGCAACATCTTATAGGATTGCTAAAATTGTGCAGTGCGTAGAAGGCTTTAAAACAGGGTCATGTCCACCATAGACATTGAGGGGGACAAGCTCCCCACCCCCTCCCCCAATAATTAAAAAAGTGGCCAAACTACACCCCCCCCCCCCCCAATATTAAATAATTCTTACACTGATCTGCTGCACTCCATTACGCAGCGCTCTTGTTAGGATGACAATATTTTCATCCTGCGCTCTGCCTCAGCAGTCTAACAGCGATTTCCAGTGCTAATCATCAGTTTAACGTTAAAAGACAGCGATGTAAGATATGGAAGTTACAACTCATTTAATATTAGTCAACTGTTTTTTACGTTAGAAATATGGCCATTTTGAGAGTGATGAAAGTTGTGTTTGTGAATTACCTGCATCTGTTTTTTTACAAAAAAAAAAAAAAATGAGGCTGTGAGTTTAATTACTTAAAAACACCGATTTTACCTCATCGTTGTGGAGTAATATATTGCTGGGATCCAGTATCAAAGCTACTTTATTATTAGCAGAAGTAGCGGGGGAGCGTGCCGTAGACAACAAGTTTCTGTACCCTCATATATGTGCGAGTGGTGGTGTGTGTGTGTGTGTGTGTGTGCATGCATCAAGTGGCGCATTAATATAGATTTTTATATATATATACACTGCTGTTCAAAATCAGATAGATAATGATTTTTTTTACTGGAGTCAAAAAACAAGTAATTCGTTTCCTATGTAAATACAGGCTATTTTAAAATATAATTTATTTCTGTGATGCAGCGCTGAATTTTCATCATTAATCTTTCAGAAATCATTCTAAATAATATGCTGATTTATTGTATTGGATATGTAATGCTTCTTTTGGAACCTGTGATACTTCTTTTTTGATTCTTTGACGAATTAAAGGAACAGCATTCATTCAAAATAGTAATCTTTTTTTTTTAACAATATATTGAGCATCGCGTTAGTTCAGTCAGGCCACGTTAGTCACGCTTGCATCAGCCGACAGTCAGCTGTCCAATCTGTGTACCAATCCAGTCTTGACACCTATCACCTAGGGTCTATTTAAATTCTCATTCTTCAGCGTCTCTTCCATCGCATCGCTGCTTGCAATTAACTCCCTCCTCCAACCCCAACTCCACCAACTGAACCTGTAATCCGATCTAACTTTGTTATTTCTTTACAGTCTCTTCATTGGAAGCAGTCTCTATCACATTTTTGTTTACAACTCATGTAATTGTGAATTGTAATTATGTATGCTTATAATGGTTCTGTTCTGTACCCCAGGGGGGTTTGTCTTTCTGCCCTACCCGCTCTGTCCAAGCATGGCTGCATGGACAGGCGTGTGGAGTGTTGCCCAGAACATAACCATACCGCCAACACTAACTGTATGCAATATAATTGTCATAAAATATACTTGACGGAAGTGGTCCAGATTGAAACATATTTACTATCACTTTTTGTCCATTTAACACACTCTTGCTGAATTCTTGCGTATTCTTTTTTTTATTTTTTATTTTTTAAAGAAGAAACAATTTACAAACCCCAGTCTTTTGAATAGTAGTGTGTATTGTACAAAATTTTGAATAAACACTATTTAGACTTGTTATATGACTTGTTGTCTTAAGAAATAAACACTGTTGTCTTTTTAACTTTTTATTTATTAATGAATCCTGAAAAAAGTAATCACAAGTCCACCCCAAAAAATCCTAGCAGCACAACTGTTTCCAACATTGATAAATCATAAATCATCATAGTAATAATGGAAGTAACTGGAGTAATAATGTTGATAAATTCATGGTTACAGCCTTGCTTTAAACCTCATTTAAAGAAATAAGTGGACTTATAATAAATAATACTCTCTAATAAATAAACTCTCTAAAAAAAGTTTCTCACTCTCCCTAGTTAATTTAATTAATTAATTAATTTACATTACAATGTCAGACACTGTTAATACATACATTGCAGCAGAGTTATAGTGTTATAGGGTTAGCGTTACTCATGTATTGTGTAAAAGAGCATTCTGTGGCAATTTTTGTTTGTTTGTTTGTTTTTTACATATCTGAAGATGACTGATGTCAGTCTTACAAAGGCTAATTTCTTACAAAAATTACTCAGAATAAAAGTGATATTTACCTTGATTCCTTTACAAATCACACATCTCATCTTAAAGGAACACTCCGACTTTTTGGGACTTTAGCTTATTCACAGTATCCCCCAGAGTTAGATAAGTCCATACATACCTTTTTTATGTCTGTGCGTTCTGTAAGTGTTATTTGACGCACCCACCGCTAGCCTAGCTTAGCACAAAGACTGGATGTAAATGGATACTGGTAGCATAGTAATCCCAATAAGTGACAAAAAAATGCAAACATTTTCCTATTTACATGTTGTGATCTGTATAGTCACAGCGTGTACAAATAACAAGGCTATATGAGACAGAGACCATTTTTAATCGTATAAATACTGGGAACTATATTCTCATTAGGCGTAGGAGCACAGCTAACGTTACTTGGGCGGAGTGGCTACTTGGGCGGAGTGATTAGCGCAGCACACGAGACGCGCCGTGGTGAGGAGAAGAGAGTTCGCTCAGAGTTGGAGTAATAGAGTCAGCAATTACTAGATAGTAGATTTATAGTGTACAATCATGGGTGTTCGCTGTATTGTAAAGAGCTGCGACAATAAACAGGGGACACCAGGTATTACTATGATGTTTCATAGAATTTCAACCACAAACGCTGACCTGATGAATCGATGGCTACTTGCTCTGGAAATAGATCCAAACACACCTGTAAACACCATCACGAAGTATTTCGTTTGCTCTGAACATTTTACTGTAGACGACTATTTTGAAAAAATGCAAATTGCCACACGGACCATGAAACATGTGCTAAAGGATACAGCCATCCCATCGATAATAAAGACAGGACAAATTGGATCACCTGTTGCTGCGGTAAGTGTTCCGTTATGTTTTGAGATGACTAACATTAGCCATACTGTAACAGTGCCATGCTAATGTAATATAACCTTAGTAGTGACACTATTACGTGAATAGGGGCTCCGTGTATCCCCTTTATTGTTATTATTGTGACACACTGTATGCAATGGCTATACTACAATTTCATTGAACTATGAATGATCATTATATCAAAATCACTTACTTGGTGGACAGCTGACCATTAGGTTCACTCGGCATGGGGCGTTTCTGCCAGTTGATCTTGTCACAATGGGAAAAAAGACAACTGCCGGGTGTATTAGGGCAGAGAAATCTTCCGTGGTAGTGACGTGAGCAAATATTTTGATTGTCATCAAGCCTTGACATTGATGGCAATACCCGGTCCCATTCATTACAACAAAGGCACTCGGTTTCTGTCGGCATAGGTTGGCATGTTCCACATTTACACCACCAGTCCGTGTTCGTTCTGATTCTCCCTTCGTCTTACAGCTTCCAAAGTTTGTAACTCCTCGTCTGTGTATTCTGGCTCAAAACTATATGGTTCTGGATCTTGGTTTGATACACAGTAAAATTCCTCTGAGTCTGCCAATTCCTCAAAGTAAGCCATGATCACGAGTCACGTCTAGCTAGTTAGTCACGTTTGTTTTGTTTACGGTCTCGAGTGCTGCGCTAATCGCTCCGCCCAAGTAACGTTAGCTGTGCTCCTACGCCTAGTGAGAATATAGTTCCCAGTATTTATACGATAAAAAATGCTCTCTGTCTCATATAGCCTTGTTATTTGTACACGCTGTGACTATACAGATCACAACATGTAAATAGGAAAATGTTTGCATTATTTTGTCACTTATTGGGATTACTATGCTACCAGTATCCATTTACATCCAGTCTTTGTGCTAAGCTAGGCTAGTGGTGGGTGCGTCAAATAACACTTACAGAACGCACAGAAATGAAAAAGGTATGTATGGACTTATCTAACTCTGGGGGATACTGTGAATAAGCTAAAGTCCCAAAAAGTCAGAGTGTTCCTTTAAGCTCTTCATCTTAACTGTATCACTAACGTAAAAAAAGAAAAAAGGCAAAATAAAAGAAAAATAGAAATAGCAATGTGGTGGCTCATGAAATGGGAAATCAAATTTTTTATTGGCCTACAGTAAGATTTTTAATGTTTTTGAAATATGTCTCTTGTGCTCACCAAGGCTGCATTTACTTGATCAAAATACACTAAAAAAGTAATATTTTGAAATATTATTACATTTTATTATTTTATTTTTACATTATAATTAGTTATACATATTTTAAAATGTAATTTATGCCTATGTGTCACAATCATCTCTTGTTAGTTTTATAGTTGTGTTCTGTTTAGTTTATACTGTAGGTCAAGGTTGTCAATAGTCTCTGTCTTTACCTGAGTTTTCATTCTTTTTTTTCCCATGGTTTCTCATTATTAACACACCTGTTCCTTGTTTGTTGATAATCTGTTTCAGTGTATTTAAGCCCTTTGTTCCTTGGTAAAGTAAGTGTTTAAGGTGTGTTTGTACTTATGCTTTGTGGATCTCAACTGTTCAGTGGCACACTGTCTGCTTTGGCTTTATCTACATACATGCCAATATGACACTGTGATAGAAAAGCTGAATTTTCAGCAGTTATTACTCCAGCATTCATTGTCACATGACCTTCAGATGATTCAGAAATGATTCTAATATGCTGATTTGTTGTTCAAGAAACTTTTGTTATTAATAATAAAAAAATATTTTTGCTGTATTACTGTGCTTTATTATTATTATTGTTATTATTATTATTATTATTTATTTATTTATTTTGGTGTGTGTGTGTGATCTGTGAAAAAATTTTTTGTGGGGGGGGGTATGAATATGAATATGAATATGAATATGAATATAATTTATTTGAAATAGATTTTTATTTTAATTATTATTTCTTTCTTTTTTTTTACAATGTAAAAGTCTTTACTTTCACATTTGATCAGTTTCATGTGTCCTTGCCGAATTTCTTACAAGTAAAATAAAACCTTACTGACCCCACATTTTGAACAATACTGTAAACAAATTTCACCCAATAAATATGTTTTATTGTTTATTTTACTATTTGTTTAGATTATAATATTTTTCAACAAGTAGCCTAATAATTCAAATTTGTATAATTGTTTTTTTTTATATACTTTAATTCCTTAAATCTGGATCTGGGTCAAAGGGTAAGACAATAAAATCTACAAAAAGTTATAGAAAATCTATAGTTAATCTAAGTTATAATAAAAGTTTTTAAGGCTGTTGCAATGTGACCTAGATAGAATAAAATGTTTGAATAAAAATTAACCATGGAATACAGAGCAAAGTTTTATTTTACGTATTTCCAGGGTTGCCATTTAGATTAATGTGAATGGTAAAATATAGCTTTCTCTAGGTGTGATTGGCCTCCTTGGTTTCTGCACTGTAATGTGTTCCTCAGGATACCTCCATTTCCCCTCCTCCTGCCCTTTCCTCACACAACCTTCTCCTTTTTCTCTTTCTTTGAAACACAATCCCGCTGCAGTGTATGCCTCAGCTCAGGTCAATGTCACCCCAAACCTGCACACTCAAACCCACATAGCTCAGCATAATGACGCTACACTTTCTATTCTGGGCTGTTACCATGGGCTTCTCATCTGTCACCCACACAGAGGGCACGGGACACACACACTCACTCACACAAACACACAATTCATTTCCTGAATGTTAATATAAGCGATAACTTTTCCCCAAGCTTGTACAAATGAACGAACCATAATATCCTGAGCACAAAATGAACCCAGCCAGTTCCACCTGTGATGTCATTGAGGATACTATTACTATTATCACACATTAACAAACTATTTAAAAAACAAAAATTCATATTTAGTCAACTGTTTGTTTGCTCACATAACATAACCTTGAGTGTCCCTGCTTGTGGCTACACTGTGGTGTGTGCTGAACATCTGAAATGAAGGGAATAGTCTTCTATTTGCTTTTTTTTTTTTTTTTAAGTCTGGTGTACAACAACATTCAATTTAATGTTTAACGCCATATTTTTGTTTTATGTCATTTTTTCAGTAAATATTTCTGCATATTACATTTTTACATTAACAAATGGGAACAAGTGACTATATTTAATTGAACCATTCACTCTACATTCACAAATTCATTCAACAAAACAAGTGAGTGTTTAAGTGAGTAATTGAATTATTCACTCAATCAATTAATTTAAACTCTGAGACGTGAGCTGGCTGAGTTTGCTGTGACTCTGTTGCTTTCACTGGTGGATCAAAATAAACCAATTAACTGTCAGTATTGACCTAAAATGTAAGTTATTGGTTTACTAAATGCAAATTATACATCCATTTCCAGTTGTAAACATGATAGGTGGGCATAATTGCAAAAGGTCTTGAAGTATCGAAGAATAACAATAACATCTTTGATTCTTTTACTCTGAGCAAAGAGATTGTTAATCAATTGTACATACATTTGTTGAAGCCAGCAACCCACACTGACTTTTTAAATCATATTCGCTTCACTGCTATTATAAAATTATCTCAATAAATCCGCTGGCATGGGCTCATGGGATTGCAAAGTGTCCACTGCATGAACATTTTTGAATCTTACTAGTAGTATTAAGTCACCCGTGTAGCTGTTTTCATACTACTCTTTCACATTCACTGTATTTCACCGACTGTATAATAGGAAAGTATGCGATTTCGGATACAGCCTCAGTTTCCTAAACTAAAAAAGAAAAGAAAAGAAGAACCTACTTAAGTACTTGTATAAATCAATAGTTTTATATTTCTCCATTGTAATCAGCCAATCACAGTGACCGTACTCGGTTACTAACGTAACCTCGGTTCTCTCTAGAAGAGGGAATGAGTACTGCGTCTTAGCTAAGACGCTACGGGAAAAGTATCTTTTCACGAAATACTGAAGCAAAAAATTATCCTTAATTTTGAATTTTTGTAAAGCGCATTTGCAGCAGCACACAGCCATAGATGAGACGGCTCGCTTGCTCATTGGCTGCTCTGCGGCAACTGCACAGCCTATCGAGCGCAGGCTGATGCAACATCAGACCAATAAGGGCGCTTCGCGCCCTTCATGCCACTTTCCGCCAAAACGGGTGTGGCCCAACCCTATAAAAGGAGCTCGAAAAGGCTGACTCACCTGATTTATTTCATCGCCGAAGCGAACTAGAGTGAATCGTACGCACGGCAGAGAACGCAGTACTCGTTCCCTCTTCTAGAGAAAACCGAGGTTACGTTAGTAACCGAGTACGTTCTCTTACGAGAGTTCTCTCGTACTGCGTCTTAGCTAAGACGCTACGGGAACCCCATGTACAGCGCCGTGCGCGCAGGGATCACACACCAATAAACCTGGAAGCAACGCCCAGGATTTACAGTGCACATTCACCCGAGGGACTCACAGAGAGTCCAGGACAGGGGAGGGGGGGGGACCCTCCGTCCCATATCTAGCAGCACCCGTAGATGCGGCAATATGACATCACACAGTCGAGGCAAGGTCTGACCAATGTGGCAATGCGGGTCTTACGCAATACTGCCCATATAACAGTCGGCAGCGCATAACGCTCGCGATCTCAGAGTTCCAATCAGGGCCCTGATTCGACTATACCGACAGCAGCCTTGCTTGCAAGGCGGGAACCTCCAGGTTATAGAACCTGATAAATGTAGACGGCGAGGCCCAACCTGCCGCCATACATATATCCTGCAAGGAGATCCCCGTAGACCACGCCCACGACGAGGCGACGCCCCTTGTGGAGTGTGCTCTGACGCCCAGTGGGCGCTGAAGGCCCCTGGAAGCGTAAGCTAACGCTATGGCGTCAACTATCCATCTGGGTAGAGTGGTCTGGGAGGATTCAGCCTCCTAGTTCCTCTAAGGAAGCGGATGACCAAATCGTTCCTTCCTATTGACTGACCGAGCGCTGTCTCAGAAAACGCTGCGATGGCCGCCACATAAACTTTGAGCGTGGATGGGGCTCTGCCCTTATACAACAGCTCCTGTAGGAAGGAGAGAACCTCCGTCACCTCACAACTAAGGGGTGAACATCCCCGAGCTGTGCACCAGCTGGAGAACACCGACCACTTCGAGGCATACAGCCGTTGTGTCGACGGAGCTCTAGCCTGAGTGATGGTATTTAGCACTCCCACTGAGAGATCAGCGGGTAACCGTTGAGCGCACACACATGGAGGGACCACAACTCCGGTTGAGGGTGCCAAATTGAGCCCCTGCCAAATCTCTCCCACAACAGCCAGACTGTTTGCGGGTGTAGAGACCATTCGCCCGTGGGAATGTTGTTTCTGGACAGCCTGTCTGGACCCAGATTCTGTAGCCCAGGTACATGAACTGCCCTCAGCGAGCGCAAGTTGCGCTGAGCCCAAACCAGGAGGCGTTCCGCCAACCTGTACAGGTTTCGGGACCCGAGACCGCCTTGGCGACTTATGTAGGACACCACAGACATGTTGTCCGAACGGACTAAGACGTGGTGGCCCTTGATTCGGGGACAAAAGCACGTAAGCGCGTTCTCCACTGCCAGCATTTCCAGACAGTTGATATGTTGGAGCTTTTCCCGTTCTGACCACAGGCCAAAGGACCCATCCCAAAGTGGAGGCGTCCATCGACACCATCTTCACTTTCAAGGAAGTCCCCAGGGTTACACCAGGGTTACACCTGATTGGTACCAGTCGTTCGCTGTACAGGGTTTCAGGGCTGTAACGCAGCTCTGATTGACCCTGAGACGCAGCCGACCAGGTACCCGCGCTCTCAGCCAGAAATGCAGGGGGCGCATGCAGAGCAGGCCCAACTGAAGAACTGGAGATGCTGAGGCCATGAGACCCAGCATCTTCTGAAATTCTCTGAGCGAAACAGTCGCGCCGCAGCGGAGAGAACTCGCTGCGCGTTGAGTGTCCAACCCGCGCCGTCATGGAACGTGAGTCCAGAGCTATACCCAAAAACAGTATCGTTTGACTGGGGTTCAGCATACTCTTCGTCCAGTTGACACTGAGACCGAGTTTCTCGAGGTGATCGAGTAAAATGGCCCCGTGTTCCACGAGCTCCGCTCGTGATTGAGCCAGAATCAGCCAGTCGTCCAAATAGTTCAGCACTCGCATGCCTCTGAGTCTGAGAGGAGCGAGCGCTGCGTCCATGCACCTCGTAAACGTACGAGGAGCTACAGACAAGCCGAACGGCAGGACTGTAAACTGGTATGCCTGGCCCTCGAAGGGGAATCTCAAATATCGCCTGTGACTTGACGCTATCTGTATTTGAAAATACGCGTCTGTTACATATTCATGTATTTGTGATTTGTTGTTTTAAGTTTTGATCTGTTTTTCCTCTAGAGGGCGAGTGTGTTCTGTCTTTGTTTTATTAGGGACTGATTGCCGGCACCTGTGGATGCTGTATGTTTGGCATAAGAAGTCCGAGCAGCCAGATCTGTGCGGCGGGCAGGCTGTTCGGCGGCGGTTCTGTGTGCTCTCCTGTTGTGTCTAAATCCAGTTCATTTTCCTATTGTTATGTCCTTATTATTGTCGTAATAACTCCCCTATGGTACGAGGTCCATGTCCTCTCTTGTGTTATGGCTGCGGTCGTAACATAACTGGGGGCTCGTCCGAAACGATTAGGTTTTTATTTTTTTTTTCTATGTGTGGAGGAAAATGTGTGACGTATTTGGCCCGTCCTGGAAAGAGTTTGGTGTAACTGCTGTGGTCCCACGTGAGTATTTGCCCTGTATTTTGTAGTCGTCGGGTAGGTTGGACCTGCCACTTTGTTATTTTGCCTTTTTTATTTTTAGTGGTTATTCGGAGTGGGGGTACGTTTCAGTTCACGTGTGGCTGATCTTGTTAAGGGGATCGGTGCGCAGGTGGACATGAGTTTAGCGTTTAAAGTCGCCCCGAGCCCCTAACGCCACTGAAGATTAGATGGTAAAAAATAAAACTGTTACAGGGTAAATGCATTTTTCTGTGGGATCGCTGTTAGTTGCAATTAGTGTTAGCCGCGTTTGTTTAGTTGCTTAAATGATCGTTAATTAGTGAGAGCAAGTTGTTTGTATACGTGCATGTACGTTTGACATTTATTCGTTTATTCGAGTGCGGATAAAAGTTTGAAATGGCTTCGGTGGATACTTTTCATGAATCTCCATCTGAGGAACTGCTTTCTTTGTATACAAAGGAACAGTTGTTGCAGATAGCAGAGTTTTATCAAATAGAAATAACCTCTAAGGACAGGAATTTAAAGGAAACTTTGCGGAACATACTGAAAAGTAATCTTGTTAAATTGGATATTCTAGAAAGGCCCTTAGCAGAGGAAACGGCTGGTCCTTCTATGGGAGACCATGCCATTCGTTTGAGAGAATTAGCTTTGAAAGAAAAAGAGTTGGAGTTTGAAAATGCAAAATTAGACTTACGAAAACGTGAATTGGATCATGAGTTTGCCTTAAAACGAATGGAATTAGAAATGGCCACTAAGAAGGGTGCTGCTGTCTCTGAATTTGATGTGGGACGAAATCGGAGGATGGTTCCTCCTTTTTGCGAAAGGGATGTTGAAAAATACTTTAGTCATTTTGAGAGAGTTGCGATTACTCTAAAGTGGCCTGCAGATTTTTGGTGTTTATTACTGCAATGCGTGATCACTGGTAAGGCGCAAGAAGCTTACTCTGCCTTGACCATAGACGAAGCAGCCGATTATGAAACCGTGAAATCTGCAATTCTAAAAGCCTATGAATTAGTTCCGGAGGCGTATAGACAGCGTTTCAGACATTATGTAAAACTCTCTGATCAGACTTATGTGGAGTTTGCGCATGAGAAAGAGATATTATTTGATAGATGGTGCGCGTCTAAAAAAGCTGAAAGCAGAGAACAGTTGCGACAAGTGATGTTGGTGGAAGATTTTAAAAATGGCTTGCCTGCTGTTCTTTCTACATATTTAAATGAACAGAAAGCTGAGACCCTTCACAACGCTGCTATGTTAGCTGATGACTTTGTGCTTACGCATAAGGTAGCATTTAAGGAGAAGTCATGGGACCGATTTCCTGTTTCTTCATCAGTCTTAAGTGATAAAAAGTCATTTGGCAATAAAACAGTCGTTCCTTTTGGTGACAGGGCTTGTTTTTATTGTAAAGCTTCTGGACATTTAATTGCAAACTGTCCCATTCTTAAAAAGAAGTCGAGCCCAAAGTCTGTTGGTTTGATTTCAGGTGATCTTTATTCGAAATCTGTTCTTCCGTCTGACTCCATGACTCAGTCCGAGAAGGCTGGATATGGGCCATTCCTGAATAGGGGAACTGTGTCCGTGTCTAGTTCTGATGAGAGTGTGCCGGTAAGCATCCTTCGCGATACTGGGGCTGCTTTGTCATTCATTTTGGAGGGAGTATTACCATTGTCTGAGAAGACTGCTACAGGTACTTTCGCTCTCGTTCGAGGTTTCGAAATGGGAGTTTTAGAAGTTCCATTACACCGTGTTCACTTGAACTCCGAATTGGTGTCTGGGAATGTGATTGTAGGTGTTCGTTCGTCTTTGCCCATTCCTGACGTAACTTTCATCCTGGGAAACGATTTAGCTGTAGGCAGTGTGTGGAGTTGTTTAAATGTGCCACCTGAAATGGTAATGTCACCTCTCGTTGCTACTACTGATGAGTGTGCTTTAAAGCACCCTGATGTGTTTTCAGCATGTGCGGTTACACACTCTATGGTTAAACCTGATGTCTCAGATGAGGTTGAGTTAAGTAGTACGTGGTTTGAAAATCCTGAGTTAACAAAGTTGTCTTCTGTTGCTCCACAGGGGGAATTAAATCTACATCCTCTGAGTGCTGAAAAGGGTTTTGAACATCTTGGTGATTTGTCTCTGTCTTCTGATAGACTAATTGCCACTCAAAGGTTAGATCCTACGCTTGCGTCATTATTTGAATTGGTTCATACAGGGCAGACATTTGGGAATGCACACCAGGGTTACTTTCTCAGGGATGGGATATTGATGAGAAAGTGGGTGCCTTCTAACTCGTCTGATATCTGGAATGTTGTTGATCAAATTGTGATTCCGGTTGATTATCGAGACATGATCTTAAGTGTAGCTCATGATGGTATGGCTGGTCATTTGGGTGTAAGAAAAACATACCATCGAGTTTTACGTAACTTTTACTGGCCCGGTTTGAAGAAAGATGTGTCCCGCTATTGTCAAACTTGCCATACTTGTCAAATGGTTAGGAAGTCTAATCAAACTATTCCTCCTGTTCCGTTGTTTCCAGTTCCTGTGGTGACTGAACCCTTTGAACACATAATCATCAATTGTGTTGGGCCTCTTCCTCGTTCGAAGTCTGGTTGTAAGTACTTGCTGACCATAATGTGCGCGACTACACGTTTTCCTGAGGCGTTACCTTTACGTACAATAACGACGAGAACTATTTCTAAAGCACTCGTTAAGTTCTTCACACTTTTTGGTTTACCGAAAGTACTCCAGAGCGATCAAGGTACTAATTTTACATCTCGTATGTTTTCGCAAGTGCTTAAACGTCTCCACATTAAACATAATTTCTCATCTGCTTATCATCCTGAAAGTCAGGGCGCATTAGAAAGGTTTCACCAGACCTTGAAATCTATGCTTCGTTCTTACTGTTTCGAGTTAGGACGAGATTGGGACGAGGGAATTCCATGGCTTCTTTTTGCTTCACGCGAGGTAGTGCAGGAATCACTCGGGTTTAGTCCCGCTGATTTGGTCTTTGGCCATACTCCGCGTGGACCGTTAACAGTCCTGAAAGAAAGTTGGCTATCCGAAAAGGTAAATCTCTTCCCGAGTATGTTACTGATTTTCGTACCCGTCTTCATAGAGTCCGTGAGTTGGCTAAACAAAATCTTGAAAAAGCACAAGGTAAAATGAAGGTCTGGTATGATAAGAAAGCCAGAGAACGAAGTTTCAGACCAGGTGACAAAGTGCTGGTTTTGCCTACACAAACGTCTGTTATAGAGCACGATATAGATGTGGGGCTTAACACTCGACCTATAAAGCAACATCCATATCGTGTTAATCCAAATAAAAGAACTCTTTTGAATAAAGAAGTTCAGTATATGCTAGAGAATCAAATCGCAGAGCCTAGTATTAGTCCCTGGAGTTCACCCTGTTTGCTGGTGGGGAAGTCTGATGGTAGTTATCGATTCTGCACTGACTATCGGAGAGTAAATGCCAGAGGTGGGGGACTCGAGTCACATGACTTGACTCGAGTCTGACTCGAGTCACAATTTTCAGGACTTGCGACTTGCTTGATTAAAGTATGAAAATGACTTGACTTGACTTTGACTTGAGAACAAGTTACTTGAGACTTGACTTGACTTGAAGTGGAAGACTCGACAATGACTTGAACTTATAATAAACAAACAGCAATAAAATTAATTAAAAAAATAGATATACTTATTGTGATGTCAGCACCACTAATCAGCGTCTGTGCCTTTAACGCTGCACAATTCAAACCGCGCCAAACATGGAAGACGGTAATGTTAGTCGAGCTCCACAAATAGTCTTGTTTGGCTATAAGGAATTTGAACTGGACCGTGCCAATAAAAAAAGATTTGCCAGATGCAAAATATGCAACGCAAAAATATCCGACACGACAACCACGACGTCAAATTTCATTCGACATTTCAAGAACCACAAGGAAAGGTAAGAAAGTCATCTCTTTCTTGTCAGTGTCACTAAGATCTATAACGATAATGTAATTAATTAATCTTTTATGTTTGGTATAATTTGGCCTTGATGCATATCATGTTTTTTTCTTATTAGAAATGTGACCATTATCATTATGATACGTTTCGTAAATAGATGTTATTTGGAATAGTTATTTGGGGTCTTTGGCTATATATAACAGTGACGTAGCGTGAATTTTGATTTTGATAGTCATCTTTAAATGAGCGGGACGCTCCATATATTAAATGTAGGCTATAATGTCTGTATTACATGTGCGCATTTTCAAGTGTTAGTGGACTGCGTGTGAAAACTAAAAAGCATTGCGCTGATACCATATTGCATGTCAGGCTAACATGGAGGCGCCGATGTGATCACTAGCACCTACAAGTTTCTTTTTTTTTTTTTTTTTTGGTCATACAGACAAGAATAATTTCAGCGCAATTACATATTAGTCAGTTTTTCAGTCACAAAAATTTTTAATTTATAAGATTATTAGTCCTTATACATGCTTAAGTTTTTCGTTCTATCAGTAACTTACAAGTATTAACATTTCTGTGTAAACATATGATAATGTGTGAATGCTGGAACCAAACTTTACGTGAATACATCAGTAAATGATCATCACTTAAATTAATTTATATTTTGATTTTACTTAAATTACAGTATTTTAAAAAATGTAAAGAATGTTTGTGCATACGAAAATAAATTTGTTTTAATGTTAACAGTTAATGTTAATGTTTACAGTTTTCCCTGATTGTTTTTTTTTTATCCATGCAGATATGATGAATATCTCAAATCCAAGATACACTGTAGCGATCTACAGCAGCCATCCATGTCACAGTTCATTGTGCCCCAGACTACTACATATCCAGTCAACCATCCTCGACAAAAAGCCATTACAGAAGCAATAATATCTGATCTGATCATTAATTGCAACATGCCCCTGTCTATCACTGACAACAAGCACTTCATTCACTTTCTCTCCATTATGGACCCAAAATATACTGCAGTGAGCCGCAGAACCATCACCTCAAGACTTGACACTGTGGTGTCTGAGAGACAATCAAAACTAATAAGTGAAATGGCCACAGTTGAAAATCTGTCTGTCACTGTGGACATCTGGTCAGACAGAAGAATGAGAGGCTACCTTGGGTTCACCGCTCACTGGATGAACACTGCAGCAGATGCTATAACTTTGAAATCTCATCTACTAGCTTGCAACCGCTTCAAGGGGTCACATACGGGAGAGAGAATTTGTGAAGAATTTGAACAAATATGTGATCAGTATAAAATCAAACAAAAGATTGATCATATAATTTGTGACAATGCACCAAATATGAAGAAAGCATTGACCACATGTTTTCCCAGTTCAGCTGAAGCAGATGAGGATGATGATGACTGCCTTGATGATGCAGAACTTTGGAATGCCCTTCCAGTGGATGAAGAGGAGAGGCTGAATGAGACCTTGACCTCCAAAAGTCAGCATAGACTACAGTGCTTTGCACACACACTACAATTGGTTGTTGGTGATGGTCTTAAATAGACCAGGGCTGTCAGTTCGGCTCTGGCCAAAGCATCGCGGATCAGTTCTCTGCTCCACACAAGTACTTCTTTTAAGGAGGAATTTGAGAAAGAATTTGGCCAACGTGGAGTGCCTGCTTCTGTTGTTACTCGATGGAATTCGACTTTCCGACAGTTGAAGTCCTTGCTTAGCTGTGACTACCAAACTTTGTGCAAGGTCTTGGATGTTAGAGGGCACAGAGAGACTATTTTTACTCTAAGAGAGTGGGCTCAGATTAAAGAACTGGTCAATATTCTAAAGCCCTTTGCTGATGCCACTGATCTCACTCAGGGAGAGAAGGTTGTAACCATAAGTGCTGTGATTCCCTGTGTTCTCTCCCTCAACAATCACTTGGAAAATCAGAAAGAAGGAACACAATACTTGGTCAACCTAATCCACAGTCTTCAAAGATCACTGCAGAGAAGATTCAAAGGAATCTTTGTCAATGTAAACATGTCTCAGCCAGAGACCAATGAAGGAATCCTGCCATTCTCTGATCCTGTTTATGTCAAAGCAGCTGTTCTTGATCCAGCCTTTGGGGTTATGTGGATAGAGCATGATGTATTGGTTGATGACAAGCTGAAGGAGCAGTTGACCATGGAAGTAAAAAGTAAGTTATAGGCTAATTCTATAATGAGACCCCATACTTGTAAATATTACATTTATTAGTAGTATTTTATTTATTTATTTATTTTCAGAAATTGGAAGTGCTGCATAATAAACCATTAAAAGTTTGCAATCTTGATTTAAACACCCAAGTAATCTTATTCCTAAATGACAATGTTCAAAGTACGATCACAGCAAACATTAAATTCTGCATTGGCACTGCTGCTGGCCCAGAGAGAGCAGTTATCATGTATAAGTATTAAAATGAGACATTGAATCATTTATTCAGTTTCTGACTGCTTAAAAAAATCTTTAAAAGTAAATATTTTTAAATAAACTAGAGCAATTAACATTTTGTCAGAACATTTAGTAAATTCTCTAGAATGTTGTGTAGGTTTATTTGTTTTTTTACATTTTTGTGTTTTAGATCTGATTCTCCAGGAGGCAGAGCATACCAATATGGAACAGACAGGTCATGGAGATGAAGAAGAGCAAATCAAAGGTGATGAAACTGGGCTGTTCTTATACCACAAAAAGCAAAATAAATCCACTCATTTCAGCCCTGTGACCCAGCTCAACCATTACCTGGACAATTGTGATGGCCAGAACTGCCTTTTGTTTTGGGGAATGAACAGGGAGAAAATGCCTTCACTGTTCCAAATCGCAATGAGGGTATTAGCTGTGCCTGCTTCAAGCGCACCTGTCCAATGTGTGTTCAGTCATGGGGGGATTATTATGCGGCCCCATCGTTCACAGCTTAGTTCCAATGTCTTGGCAAACCTTATTTTCTGTAAATGCAACACATTTTAGACCGTTTCAATTAAACTGAATTAGACAGATTGGATTATACATCTTAGACTCTAAATGTTTTGTGTAATCACAATTTTATTTTATTTTCAGATATTAATGTAGCACAGATATACATGTGATTCATATATATTGCAAATGCATAATGAATAAGATACATTATATGTGTTTACAATTTCATCTTTTCTTTGCAAAAAATAAATATGTATCAAAAAATATTTTACCTCTATTTATTTTAGTATTGTGACTTGACTTGACTTGAAACTTATCAGGACTCGACTTGACTTGCTTAGGGTGAACCCTTGACTTGACTTGACTTGACTTGCTTGATTTATCTGAACTGTGACTTGAGACTTGACTCGAGACTTGATGGTTAAGACTTGAGACTTGCTTAGACTTCGCCATGTGTGACTTGTCCCCACCTCTGGTAAATGCTGTAACTAAGGCTGATTGTTATACATTGCCGAGAGTAGATGACTGCGTAGATCGTGTAGGTTCCGCTAAATACGTCTCAAAACTGGACTTGTTAAAAGGATACTGGCAGGTACCTTTAACGGTACGTGCTAAGGAGATTTCAGCGTTCGTAACTCCTGATGCATTCCTTAATTATAGGGTAATGGCTTTTGGAATGCGAAATGCTCCTAGCACGTTCCAGAGACTCGTGAACACTGTTCTGGCCGGCGTATCGGGTTGTGAAGCCTACTTGGACGACCTCGTTTTATACAGTTCTTCTTGGGATGAGCATTTAAACTTGCTTAGGGAGGTTTTTTCCCGCTTGGCAGATGCAAAGCTGACTGTCAATTTAAGTAAGTGTGAATTCGGTAAAGCTAACCTAATTTATTTAGGTAAAGTGATTGGTGGGGGAAAGGTTCGTCCAGTTGCGGCAAAGGTTACTGCCATTTGTGAGTTTCCACCACCTGTCGATCGAAAACAGCTGCGATGTTTTCTAGGGATGGTCGGTTATTATCGAGCGTTCTGTAAAAACTTTGCAACTGTGGTTTCACCCCTTACCGATTTGCTAAGTCCTAAGCCGTTATTTCACTGGTCAGATTCGTGTCAGAGTGCTTTTGAGAATGTTAAGTCCTTGTTGATTTCAGCGCCTGTTTTGATGGCACCGGATCATTTAAGACCTTTTAGCCTCGCAGTTGATGCGAGTGACGTGGGTGCGGGAGCTGTTCTCCAGCAGAGGGGTTCTGATGAGGTAGAACACCCTGTCTGTTACTTTTCAAAGAAGTTTGTTGCTGCTCAAAGGAATTATTCTACTACTGAGAAGGAGGCTTTAGCTTTAGTCCTCGCCATCTGTCATTTTGAGGTTTATTTGACTGGCTCTCATCCTATTGTTGTGTATTGTGATCACAATCCGCTTCAATTTTTGAATTCAATGCGCAACACTAATCAGCGTCTTATGCGTTGGAGTTTGACGTTACAACCATATGACCTCAATATCAAACACGTTCGAGGTAAGGATAATGTGGTGGCTGATGCCCTGTCCCGGGTCGGTTAGGGGCATGAACTAGAGAGGTAATGAAAAGGTGAAGGTTCACTTTTGTGGGGGGTGAAGGTGTTACATATTCATGTATTTGTGATTTGTTGTTTTAAGTTTTGATCTGTTTTTCCTCTAGAGGGCGAGTGTGTTCTGTCTTTGTTTTATTAGGGACTGATTGCCGGCACCTGTGGATGCTGTATGTTTGGCATAAGAAGTCCGAGCAGCCAGATCTGTGCGGCGGGCAGGGTGTTCGGCGGCGGTTCTGTGTGCTCTCCTGTTGTGTCTAAACCCAGTTCATTTTCCTATTGTTATGTCCTTATTATTGTCGTAATAAATCCCCTATGGTATGAGCTGTGTTGTCCATGTCCTCTCTTGTGTTATGGCTGCGGTCGTAACAGCGTCCTTCAGATCTATTGACATGAACCAGTCTCCTCTGCGAATATGCGCGAGGAGTTTCCTGGTCGTAAGCATTCTGAAACTGTGTTTCACCAATGCCTTGTTCAACTGTCTTAGATCCAGTATTGGCCTGAGACCCCCGTCTTTCTTGGGCACTAGAAAGTATCTGCTGTACAGCCCCCCCTCGCTTTGAGCTTGAGACACAGGCTCTACAGCCCCTTTGCTCAACAGTTTTGATATTTCGGCCTGAAGTATGCGTGCTACTTCTGTTTTGACCGCAGTTTCGACGCGCGCTAAAAAGCGCGGAGGGCATCGAAAAAACTGTAGCGAGTAGCCTCTCTTTATTATGTCTAGCGCCCAATCCGGAACCCCTGGAAGCGCTGACCATGCGTCTGCATGAACGGCTAGGGGTTGGATGCGAAGCGCGCTCTGTTGCTGGGCAACGGCAGCGCTTTGATGCGCTCTAACATGGGCGTTAAGCCTTTGACATATGAGGCGGGGAGTGCGCTGATCGCTCGTCCTCGACCCCCCCACGGTGCTTAACCGAGTGAGGGAGGGCTGAGCGGGTCCCGTGGGACTCGTGCTGTCTGTGAGTAATTGTGGGCTGTAAGCGTGCACATTTACTGCTTTAGCCTCGCTGTCTGCCTGGGCAGAACGAACGTGCACGGGTTTCGTTTTTACAGAAACCACATGACGCGTGTGACATAGTGTTTGTGGGCACTGAGGAGTGGGCACGTTTACTATGCAGTGCGCGCGATCGACTTGAGTCGCTTTTATGGGCGCGAGCCCTGTGTGAAGGGCTGTGCTTATATGTGGAGATGGACACTGAGCATTGGGCATCGTCACTACATATAGCACCATCGGCCGTGGCCGGGACACCAGAAATTACACCTTTTTCGGGAAATATCTGGGTAGCCGTGATAACGGTCTTTGTGTGCAGGCAAGCGGGCAACCGTACAGGCTTGCGCATTGCAAAAGATGCTGAAACAGTCACAATCCCTGGAACTGAAACAGCGGCCGCGGCGACTCGTACACCGGCGCTTTCCTAGGATGGCTTCGGGGCTTCCGGCCTCACCGTAATCCTCTGCCGTGGTCCCCGCGGCGCGGGGCGACGGCCGGTAGAGCGAGAACGGGGTCTCGAGCTGCGTTGCTGAAGCTGTTGTTATAACGGCTTTTGTGTGCAGGCAAGCGGGCAACTGTGCAGGCTTGCGCGTTGCAGAAAACGCTGAGACAGTCACAATTCCTGGAACTGAAACAGCGGCGCGCTTGGGTGAGAGCTCGGCCACAGCAGAGCTCGTACACCGGCGCTTCGATGAACCAGCAGGAGGCGGGGGGTGTGGCTGAGAGCTTTGCGAGGCCGGTCTAGCACGACTCGCTGCAGAACCGGAGTGCTTGCCATGTCTGAGAGCGTCAGCCCTAGATGCCTCTCAGCCACCGTAGCGGAAGCCATAACTCGTCCATGGCTTGTGCAGCGGATTTAGTAGCGAAGCACTCCTAAAATCCGCGAAACAGATAGCCTCAGGTCCCATCTCGTCCAGTTTACAGAGGAGATCACCCTGGAATATCTGCAGCCATCGTGTGTAGTGCAGACGCAGCCTGCTCAGCAGCAGAAAAGATTCGCGTGAGCAGAGATGACGTCATGCAGCAGGCTTTAGATGGCAACACCGCTTTCGTCCGCCGTCCAGCAGAGGGCGGGCAAAGGTGCGTCACTATCGCCTTTTCCACCGGCGGAAGTGACTGGTAGTTCCTGTTTTTAGCATCATCCAGTGCGGAGAATGCTAGTGAGACAGACGAACGAGTTGAATATGGAGCGTTCCAAGCCTTTGCCACCTCTTCGTGAAGCTCAGGAAGAAATGAGGCGGGCTTTGAGAAGTACGCTCATCCGAAAGAAACTACCATCCAGCCGGGAACGAGAGGGGGGGCGCTGGTGCAACCCACTCGAGGCCGAGACTCTTCGCGGCCAGCGTGAGCACTCGCCTCGGCTCCTTCTCGATGTCAGCTCGTTTGCTGGGCTTCTGAGCAGAAGGCGCGAGATCTCCGGAGCTCGCCCAGCCCTCACTGCCCGAAGCTAGCAGAGAGCACGTGTCCTCTTCCCCCGACGCGGCCCTGAGATCGACTTCCTCGGACAACGCGGCGGCAGACAGCGGCGGCTGCCCATCGGGAAGCGATGCAGGGGAGGCCGGTGAAGCAGGGCGAACCGGCGAGCTCGGTTGAGCTGGAGGCGGTTCCGGTAAACGCTGGGAGCGGGGCTTTTTACGGCGCTGCGGCGCAGCGGAGGATGCAGGCTCGGAGAAGAATGCCAGGCGAGTCCTCAGAGTCACCATTGGCAACAGCTCGCAGTGAGGGCATCCGCCGTCAGCGAGCGCGAGCGCTGCATGATCCTCACCCAGGCAGGAGAAACAGATGATGTACCGGTCTCCCTCGCTGAGTGGGGCTCTGACGAGCCGCAGGAAGGCATCTTAAATAAGACGCAAGCTCTTTTACGAGTGTGTGTCGCAGGGCGAACACACACAGGGATATAAAAGGATATAGGCACCGGAGAGCGCAGCAGGAACGGCAGTGGAAGGCGGCGAAGGCCAGCAGCTTCAGAAGTGGCTCGTCCCACAGAGATGCTTATCAGACGGCGTTTGCTTCCTTCGTGATCCAACGATGCGTGAGCTTCGCTGAAGAGATGAAAAATCAGGTGAGTCAGCCTTTTCAAGCTCCTTTTATAGGGTTGGGCCACACCCGTTTCGGCGGGAAGTGGCATGAAGGGCGCAAAGCACCCTTATTGGTCTGATGTTGCATCAGCCTGCGCTCGATAGGCTGTGCAGTTGCCGCAGAGCAGCCAATGAGCAAGCGAGCCGTCTCGCCTATGGCTGTGTGCTGCTGCAAATGCGCTTTACAAAAATTCTAAATTAAGGATAATTTTTTGCTTCAGTATTTCATGAAAAGAGACTTTTCCCGTAGTGTCTTAGCTAAGACGCAGTACGAGAGAACTCTCGTAAGAGAACTGGATGCACTACTCCCTTTCCTCCACAAAGGCAAAAGAAACACTGTTGTCTGAATATGCTGGTATAATTATTGAACAGTCATTGGATCAATTACACATTATTTGATCTCCTATTTTGTGAATTATATATATATATATATTGTATTATCAGTTATTCCTTATGCTTTTAAACATTCTTGCAATAGTCCTGTTACTAGCGTAGGGAGACTAGACGAGACACTTCCTTTAAAGCCAGACTAAGCATAAATGATCACTGCTCATATTCATATGTATTATATCCCATTTGAGGAATCTTGAGTCAGAGCTGTGATCTGTGGGATGAGGGGACCACTGAGTCACTCGGCAGCATGGGAATTACGGCTTATTGCCAATCTCTGAAACTATTCAGAGTGCCATTATTAGGTTGAGACAGTATTCAAATTAGAGAATGTGTGTCTGTGTTTGTGTGACAGAGCAAGCAAGATAAGGAAACATTCAAAATTTTGTAGACATTGTTGTATAGTTTTAATTTTCATGCAAATAACTTCCTGCTATTCCACTCTATCAGCACAGATTTCAAATATATTCTAGCACAGCGGGTGCAATTATCTGAGATGAATGGTGAAAAAAAAGTTCCAGCTAGAATTAATAAAGTGAATGTCAATCATTTAGCTGAGACAACTGAGCTGTTGATTTGTGACACATTTAGTGACCATATGACAATGTAGAAGAAATGCCACTGATGTGTACTGCTAATCACATTGTTCTTTATTATTATTCTGTGTATTTTGATCATAACATCACTCTAATATCATTACTGAATTTCGATCTTAGTAAGAGGATGTTTATCAGGCATGATCATTACCACGACTGCAAATATGCAGGACTATCACACTTTTTCTGCTTTCAGTTGTTAACTGTGGTTTATTTTTTTTTATTTTTTTAGCTTTTTCTGTTTGAAAAATTATTTTATTAATTTTTTACAGCTCCAGGTATAAGGCTCTCTGGATGGGCTTGATATGTAGGCAAAAGAAATTCTGTATTTTGCATTAAATTAAACCAAACAAACAAGAATATTAGCAACAACATCATGATTTTCTTTAGTAAGTGAGTGATGTGACATACAGTACAGCCAAGTATGGTGACTCATACTCAGAATTCATGCTCTGCATTTAACCCATCCAAAGTGCACACACAGCAGTGAACACACACCCAGAGCAGTAGGCAGCCATTTATGCTGCAGGACCCGGGGAGCAGTTGGGGGTTCAGTGCCTTGCTCAAGGGAACCTAAATCATGATACTGTATTACCAGCCCGAGACTCGAACCCACAACCTTAAGGTTAGGAGTCAAACACTCTAACCACTAGACCACGACTTTAGAAGAATGGTTGTCTCTGACATACAAAACTGACTTACAACAGACTCACAGGTTTTATTCTGGCTATTTCTCAAGTCTCAACTGCCAAAGCAAAGTTTTCCTTAAAGTGTTCATTTTGGACATTGGTTAGGATATTCAGTGCTGTGTGGGACAAAAATTGTGCAATTTCCTGTTTCACAATTTTCTTGTGACTTTGTGATACTTTAATTTATGGGCTTCAATTGCCACTCATGACGTCAAGGCCTGTTGTGTAATATTCCATCTGGAAGTAATTAGCATTACATTAGGAGAGTTCAGCTGAGCTTGCAGAACTGAATGCTAAAAGAATGGATCAGTGGACCCTCCATTGTTTCATTAATCACTCTCTAAAATGCACTTTTGATTAATGCCAAATAGGCAAAAAAAAAAAAACGAAACAAAAAAACACCGGAAATAAAAATTCTAATTGACCAATTTATCAATAATCTGTTTATTATCATAATGTATGCACTAAACAAAGAATTACAAATAAATTACTTAAGATAATAAATCACACAGAGATATTCTTTTAATTTACAAAACTGATTATCTATAATATGTATTTTGTTGAAGTTTGTTTTTGTGAAAAGTGGGGACATCCCATAGGCGTAATGGTTTTTATACTGTACAAACTGTATATTCTATGGCCCTTCACCTACCCTACACCTAACCCTAACTAACCCTCACAGGAAACTTTGTGCATTTTTACTTTCTCAAAAAAACTTTCTGTATGGTTTATAAGCATTTTGAAAAATGGGGACATGGGTTATGTCCTCATAAGTCATCCTCTCCTTGTAATACCTGTGTCATACCCATGTCATTATACAGAGTTGTGTCCTGATATGTCACAAAAACACGCCCCCCCCCCACACACACACACTTTTGTAGCAATGATACTTTGTAAGATAGAAAAAAAGATTGCTGCATGTGATATTTACCTTCAATCCACTGAAGGAAACAAAACTTGCAAATGTCTTAATTTTCAGCAGTGATGAAGCTTGAGACAGCAAAGCAAAACTCTCTCTATATAATTATATCCATACCAGTATCCCCCCAAAATTTTGGTACACATATAAAACGCTAGAAACATAACTCATTTAACATCGACATGACCAAAAATCAACTTATGAACCAGATACATCTGAAGGATTATATCTGTAGCTCATTTTTTAACCTGGCCTAGTCAGTAACTACAATGTGTCACTGTAGTGACGTGTATGTGTGATGTCTTAAAAAAATCACCATTTTCATCATTATCCTTTTGATCTTTCAACAGTTGTCCTGTTTCTTCCCAGTCCTTCCTCTGCCTCGTAACCCCGCTGATATAATGCCTTGTAAATGTGTCATTCCAGTACACTGATGTTATCAGACGTTGGTTCCCAGGAGTTCAAGAAAAGAGATGCATGTATAAATCTATCTGAGCAAGGATCCATGTCTGTGGTCATGTTGTTAATTATCATTTTGACCAGCCACAGTGTGGCTGAAGAACAGTGTAGGGAATACATCTGCCTGCCTGCATGGTAAACATGGACATCTATTCTCTTTTACTAACATTGTTTCCTTCGAGACATATTTAACCTTTTCCAGGTCTAATCTATCACCTAAGACACAACAACCACAACAACAGAAGTCTTTTCATACATGCTATTTCAAACGGTGAAGCTACATTTACCCACCATCACCTCCAAGCTTTATGGAAGCATATGGGTAGCAATATTCAATTTGGAATGTAATATGTAAATGACAATGCAATATGTAAAATGACAATGCATTTCTGTATTTACATTTACATTTTCCAATACATTTGTGCAACGTTTGGTGCAAAATGAAATTGAAAATTAAATTACATAATTTTCATTTGCCATTTCATACACCAGTTTTAATATGTAAAATGAAAACTAATTTTAACGCTTTATAAGTTGCAAAATGAAAATGAAAATGTATTACAGAAATAATTAGATATGTATAACATGTTCAAGCAAAAAGTGTGGCAAAATTATCATTTAAATGCTATTTTTCTTAAATGCATTAACACTCACAGTCAAGACACTTACGATTGCATTTTCATTCAATGTCCCGCAATGAATGTAGCAAAATTCAATGTGCACATTGAAAATGCATTCCGAGCCGATCACGTGTCTGCCCTCTCCCGCCATGTCAATCACTGCGTGAACAAGGCGGGGCTTGCAGAAGGTCAGAGACTCAAATCTCAAGAAGAGGATTCAAGTGAGAGAACATGGACAAGACAGTTGGTCCGTGTACGTTTTGATCATTTCAGTTTATGGCTTTAATATTTCATTCGCACTTGGGCGGAGCTGAAACGCTGCTTTCATCTGATTGGTCGAATCGTTCCACCTTCAACTCGGTCTTTTCATTCTTTCAGGCAGAATAAGAGTCAGTGCGAGTGAAGCACTGTAATGTCTGAAACCACCGCTCACTGTTAATTAGCATAATATTTGAATCAGATGTAGCTGGGCACATAAGTTGTAGTATTGTATGAATATTGTCCGACTGATAAATACAGTGCAAATAGTTCTGTCTCTTTGGAAAAAAGTGAAGTGGAAATAAAAATCAATAATAGACTGAACAGTTCCATGTCTGTAACATTTACCACTCTCATCTTTTAAGTCATAAGGCACTAGGTATGTGTGTGTGACATTAATAAATAATTGTAAAAATTAATATTTTTACATTTCTGAAATAAAAATAGTAAAATTAGCTCTATGCTGCTCAGTGCTCCTGTAGCCTACCCCAGAGCGCCCTGTCGTGGCTGTAGACGGTAATGTTTTCTCTTGGTTCTGAATAAATGCGACTTATATATGTTTTTTTCCTCGTCATGACGTATTTTTGGACTGATGCAACTTTTACCGAAAAATACGGGTAACATTATTATTATTATTTATTATGAGAGTAACTGACACAGACTAGAACTTTAATGTTTCACCAAATTCAGCTCAGATCTTCAGACTCGTCTGACTCGTGTTGCTGTATAACTGGCCAGACTTACCTTCCCAAAAAATCCTATTTAATTTTATTTCATAAATTTAACTATATTTATTTCCACTTCACTTTTATCCAAGGAGACAGAACTATTTGCACTGTTTTTATCAGTGGGACAATATTTATACAATACTATAACCTAGAAATAATTTAACGGGGTCTTTTGCAAGTCGCAGCAGCACGAATTATGTGGCCAGCATCATCGGATTCAAATATTATGCTAATTAACAGTGAGCGGTGGTTTCAGACATTACAGTGCTTCACTCGCACTGACTCTTATTCTGTCTGAAAGAATGAAAAGACTGTGCTGAAAGTGGAGCGATTCGACCAATCAGATGAAAGGAGCGCTTCAGCGCCGCCCACAAGTGCGAATGAAATATTGAAGCCATAAACCGAAATGATCAAAACGTACACGGACCAACGGTCTTGTCCATGTTCTCTCACTTGAATCCTCTTCTTGAGATTTGAGTCTATGACCTTCTACAAGCCCCGCCTTGTTCACGCAGTGATTGACATGGCGGGAGGGGGCAGACACGTGATCGGCTCGGAATGCATTTTAAATGTGCACATTGAATTTTGCTACATTCATTGCGGGACATTGAATGAAAATGCAATCGAAGTGTCTTGACTGTGAGTGTTAATGCATTTAAGAAAAATAGCATTTAAATGATAATTCTGCCACAGTTTTTGCTTGAACATGTTATACATATCTAATCATTTCTGTAATACATTTTCATTTTAATTTTGCAACATATAAAGCGTTAAAATTAGTATTCATTTTACATATTAAAACTGGTGTATGAAATGCCAAATGAAAATTATGTAATTTAATTTTCATTTTCATTTTTGCACCAAACGTTGCACAAATGTATTGGAAAATGTAAATGTAAATACAGAAATGCATTGCCATTTTACATATTGCATTGTCATTTTGTATATTACATTCCAAATTGAATATCGCTACCCATATGCTTCCATTCAGCTTAGCCTAGCTGAGAGCTGATAAACCTCTAATGGCCGCTGGGGTGAATGCAATCACATGACAGCACCTGCCGCCTCCTGAACATTAACAATCATCTGCTCTTTGTTTACTGGGGTGGATTAGGCTTGAGAACAGTTGGATATGTGAAGCCCAATCAGATGTTCAATGCTTCAGACAGGAAGAGACACATCTCATAATTATTTAGGTTTCAGCATGGTGGCATAGCAATGCTGGCTAATGAGGCCTATCCATAGAAGACAACAATGGGAGTAAATGACAGTTACATTTACATTTTGATGAATTTTGAAGATGCTTTTATCCAGAACTGGTTGCATTAACTTCAAGCTTTTATTATTATTTTTTTCAGTATATGCATTTCAGCCCAGGCTTATTGGGAAAGCGTGCCTATGGCCACATGTCTGCATGTTTTATAAAACTTTCAAAGTGAATTGTTCAAAAATTAAAAATAAAAAGTTAAAAATACGTAAATTTTTCTGAAACAGATTACCAGTTTTGCAAAAATGCAGGTAGAGCCATGTTTTCCCAGTGCGCTAATATTAAAGCATTTCCTTGGAATCAAATTCACGACTATGGTGTTGCTGGCACCATGCTTTACTATATTTTATCGATAAGAATGTAATTTTATAATGTGTATAAAGTTACATATCCTCTTTTCTCATATATTTAAATACCTCTTATATAACATATAAGATGACTGGCGTTTTTAAGAAATAAAATCTAAAATAATAATAATAATAATAATAATAATAATAAAATAATAATTATACATGTAAACCACTGCCATATATACAGTAGCATATAGGATAGTTGCTGCATTAAGAGACTGGAGGTGAAAACTTTTTGAATTTGAAGATCAGGATAAACTGAATATATTTAGTTTTCCGGGAAACATGTAAGTATCTTCTGGAGCTTCTGAAGGGCAGTACTAAATGAAAAAAAAAATGAAAAAAAGAAAATTCCTTCTGATGCATCAGTGACCATTTGAACCTTTTGTAATAGTTGCATATCAGTCCTTCATCTGCCGCAATGTGAAAAGATGGATCTCAAAATTATACAGTCATTGTTGGAAAGGTTCAAATACACAAAAGATGCTGGAAAACCAACGAATTTGACACCCTGAGGGATTTTTCTGAAGAACACTGGGCAGTGTGAAATATCTCATTCAGGTCAGTACTTAAAAAAATAACATGCATTTTATATGATCCCTCTTATTTTGGTAAAATAATTAACACACACACACACACACACACACACACACACACACACACACACACACACACACACACACATTATTTTGATTTGCGTTTTTGTTTTATTGTTTACATTTTTGTTGAAAAGCCTGTAGTCTGTTTAAGATTATGTACCGTTGTGACATCTATATTAATGTGACAAAATGTATTTTATACAAACCAGTTTTATGTTTTTGTATGTTACCTTTCTCAAACAATGAGAAATGGTCCTTGTGACGAGTGGGGCGGGGCCGAGAGACGATGGAACAGGAGGGAGGCCGGTGGAGTGATTGGAAATGAGTGACACCTGCTCGACCCACCGGTCTCGAGTCCCACGGAGGAGATGGAGGGATGTAAAATGGGAGCGACGACAGTGACGGACGAGAGAGGACCAGGCCTGGACTTTATTCTGTATTTGGTTTTTGTTTGTGCACATCAGTCGTCCGTGAGGGGCTGACACGCTGTTTTGTCTTTATTTTGTAATTAAAGTTTATATTTGATTGTCCGCCAGTTCCCGCCTCCTTCTTCCCGTGGTCATGGAGTTTTATTCGTTACAGTGGTGCCGAAGCCCGGGAGAAGGAGGGACGTGCTGTTGAAGATCCCTCGCCGCTGTGGTGAATCCACGGTGCCATCGAGCAGGCAAAGAAGTGTGCCGCCATGGACGCACGAGGCGGTGGGCTGGAGTGAGTTGCTGGGGACGGGCGAGCTCGCTGCCGGCCGCCCGTGATGTGGAGGGGCGGCTGCGGTCCGTGAGGGAGCGGAGGAGTCGGCGCCGTTTGCCAGGGGGCCGGAGCCTGCTGCCATCCGCCTGAACGGGCAGGAGCAGGGAACGGGGGACTCCTGCTGGCTGCCCAAAATCGGAGGAGCCGTCGCCGGCCACCGGGCAGCGGAGGAGTGTCGTGCCGTCCGCCGAGGGCCATCCAGTGCCACCGCCAGGCACCACGGAGGAGATCACCCAGCTGGTGGAGGGCCAAGCGGCAGTTCGTCTGGGAACCAGAATTTTTTTTTTCTCCTCTCTCCCCTCTCTCGTCTCTGTCGCTCCTCATCCTTCCATCTCCTTTTCTCTCGCCTCGTCTGTCCTACCCCCAGGTTCCCGCAGGTCCCCGCGAGCGGTCCCCCCTGGAGGGAGGGGGGGACGGGAGTAGAGCATCTCGAGGGTACCCCCCGGCCGGCGAGGGGCGTTGGGGGTATGTGACGAGTGGGGCGGGGCCGAGAGACGTGGGAACAGGAGCGAGGCCGGTGGAGTGATTGGAAATGAGCGACACCTGCTCGACCCACCGGTCTCGAGTCCCACGGAGGAGATGGAGGGATATAAAACAGGAGCGACGACAGTGACGGACGAGAGAGGACCAGATCTGATCTTTATTTTGTAATTAAAGTTTGATTTGATTGTCCGCCGGTTCCCGCCTCCTTCTTCCCGGGGAGATTATGAAGTTTGTACATTGTTACAGTCCTATAAAAAAGCAAGGTCATTGGTTGATTAAGAAAATGAACTTGATAAAATGTATACCTTGAATACAGAATAAAAAAAAATAAAAGTGTCCGCCAAATGCATAAATGTAAATGTCTTTTGTGTGTGTGTCATGAATTGTTTTGTATTTTTATTCAAACTCGGCTAGTAATGGCATTGTGACAGCTTACCTCAAAATGTAAGTTTACCCCATTTACCCTTTTATATTATACCTTTTAAAAGTGGAAATGGTTTCAAAATAAATAACCAAACAAATAAAGATTAATTATTTGATACAATACAAGTCCTGTAGTTCACAATGTGGCATCCAAAGTGTCGATTCCATCAAAAACACCAGGTTTTCATCATGCATTTTGATGAGAAATCGGCTGAACATGCTGTGTTTAGTTATTTATTCACATTCCTCTTTGCAGATAAAAAAAAAATAAAAAATTACCATAATCCAAACACAGACATAAAAACAGGAAGAAAGCATTTTTGGACCCAGAAGTGAAAAAAATGGGGGGGGGGGGGGCAATGGTGGCTCCACTTTAGTTGTACAGAGATGGCAAGCAGCTTGTTACCAGTCAAGGATAAGATGTTATGATCACTTTTACTTGAGGCAGGGTTACATCTCATCACCCCAACATGTCAGGAAATTAGGAATGCACTGTAGTAGGATACATATTTTTGTGAAAAAGGTGAGTGTGGCGGGGGAGGCGTGGTTCAGAGAGGTCTGCGACGGGAGAGAGAGTGAAGAAACGAGTGGTGGTAAGTGGTTCAAGTGAGAAACAAGTAACACCTGGTTCTTGTTGCAGTGATTGGCGTGGGGAATCGGTATTTAAGCCGCCCGCGAACCGGCAGAGACCGAGAGAGCTGAGGACTCGTGGGAGGAAGCAGCAGACGTGTGGGAGAGACCGTAATTCAGAAAGCCGTGAAGCGTGTTGAGTGACGTTTGAATATATGCGCATGTGGCGCGACTTTGTTTCTTTTGAGTTAATAAAAATTTCCCATGAGCCTCAGAACGCCGACTCTGTTCTCCTTCCTTCTCAGCCGACTTTGAGCCTGAAAACTTCACACTGGTGCCGAAACCCGGGAAGGAAGGAGAATCACACTGCGATGCAGACTCCGCCGGGAACATCGGGATCGGCGTTTGCGGAGATCATCACGTCGCTCGCGGGCCTGCACCAAGAACACCACCAGGCCCTGCTGGACTTGCGGGCCGACCACGATCGCCGTTTCCAGGTGATGATGCAGGTACAGCAGGAGGACCGGGAGCTGTTCCGGAGCTTGCTGGACCGGGAGGTTCGGACGCGGCTGGCTGCCCCCAGTGCCAGCTACGCTGCCCACATGCCTCTCATGAAGATGGGGCAAACCGATGATCTGAAAGCATTCCTGGAATTGTTCGAGAGGACAGCCGAGGCATGTGGGTGGCCATCGGACAGCTGGCCGGTCCGGGTGATCCCGCTGCTGTCAGGAGAGGCCCAGAAGGCGGCCCAACAACTGCCCGTTCCTAACCTCTTGGTTTATGCCGACCTAAAAAGAGCTATTCTCCAGAGGGTCGACCTCAGCCCCGAGCAACATCGTCAGCGTTTCTGGCCGTTGGACATGACCGGCGTCGCTGGATCTGGCCATCCAACTGGCGGAGGACCAGCTGGCGGCGTGTTCCGGGGTCGGCAAACCCCTTCCATCTATCTCTCTCTCTCTCTCTTCCCCTACCTCCCTCTCTTCCCCCACCCCAAAACCTGTTCCTTCTCCTAGGACCCGATTCGTGGGGCCACCGGGGGCCGCACCGCTTTGGAGGACGGGGACGGAGCTGGCAGCTGGGTCGCGGGGCCCTGCCAGGGGAATGGGGTCGCCGCGCTGGGAAGGGGGCGAGGAGCCTCCTGTTGCTTCCCCACGCCAATCACCTGACCCACTTCCGGCCACTAGGGCGTTGGGGAGGCCTGGGCCAGCCTGCTGGCGTTGCGGGGATCTGGGCCATTTTGTGGATAGGTGCCCGGTCATGGAGGTGGGGACATTGGTTCGGATCCCGGACGACCCGCAGGCTGCCCCCGATCAAGCCGGGTTGTACCAAATACCCGTGAGTATTAAGGGGGGTATCTATCGGGCTTTGGTGGATTCAGGTTGTAACCAGACCTCCATTCATCAAAGCCTGATACAATCTGGGGCATTGGATATGGGCTGCATGGTTAAAGTGAGGTGTTTGCACGGGGATATAGTGGAATACCCCGTAAAAGCCATAGCTATTAAATTTAGGGGCAAAAGCATTATGTGGAGGTGGCCGTTAGTCCGCGCCTCCGGCACCCGCTAATTTTGGGAACCAATTGGCCAGGCTTCGAACAATTATTGGGGTGTTTAACAATGGGTGCCTCTGGGAATAAGAGTCGGCAGGACGGGGGAGCGAGCGCTCAGGTGGGAGAATCTGTGCCAGGACCCAGTGGGAAGGCTCCAGGGGAACTGAGCGGCTTGGCGAGGCTGAACCTTTCCAGTTGCGATGACTTTCCCCTGGAACAGTCCCAGGATGAAACCCTCAAACATGCATTTGAACAGGTCCGGACCATCGATGGACAGGTCCCCCATCCTGACCGCGCGCTCTCCTATCCGTATTTTGCCATTATTAAAGACCTGTTGTATAGTGTGACCTACGACACGCAAACAAAGGAGGGTACAACCCAATTGTTAGTACCTCGGATCAGTCGGGAAATGCTATTCCAGACGGCACATTGTAATCCTATGGCAGGGCATTTAGGAATGACAGCGACACTTAATCGCCTAATGCCCTGTTTTTTTTGGCCGAGCATTCACGAGAACGTGCGCAGATGGTGCGCGTCTTGTCGTGAATGTCAGTTGGTAAACCCACCGGCCACCCCAAAAGCGCCATTGGGCCCTCTTCCTCTAGTGCAGGTCCCCTTCGAACGAATTGGTATGGACCTCATCGGGCCATTAGAGCGATCGGCACGCGGACATCGGTTTGCGCTAGTCATAGTCGATTACGCAACCCGATATCCCGAGGCAGTGGCGCTCCGCAGCATCTCGGCAAAGAGTGTGGTGGACGTCCTGTTTCGTTTAATCTCCCGCGTGGGAATCCCAAAAGAGATTCTCACGGACCAGGGCACCGCGTTTATGTCATGCACGTTACGCGAATTGTACGAATTATTGGGCATTAAAGCGGTACGTACCAGCGTCTATCACCCACAAACGGACGGACTGGTCGAACGCTTTAATCGCACCTTGAAAACGATGATTCGTAAATTTGTACAAGAGGACGCGAAAAATTGGGACAGATCGCTGGAACCCCTCTTATTCTCTGTGCGCGAGGTCCCCCAAGCCTCCACGGGGTTTTCCCCCTTCGAGCTTCTTTACGGACGCCAGCCCCGGGGGGTGTTGGACGTCCTGAAAGAAACTTGGGAGGACGGACGTTTCGGAGAGTAAAAACGAAATTCAATATGTCATGGACCTGAGGGCAAAACTCCATACACTGGGGCAGCTCTCTATGGAGAATTTGCTTTAGGCCCAGGGCAGACAGAGCCAGTCGTATAACAGGGGAACTAGGCTACGAGAATTTGCACCGGTAGATAAAGTGCTTGTTTTACCACCCACCTCTAGCTCCAAATTATTAGCGAAGTGGCAATGACCCTTTGAGGTCACACAGCGGATAGGGGATCTCAATTTGGAAGTAGTACGAACGGATAGAGGCAACGCACGGCAAATTTACCACCTCAACCTCGTCAAAAAATGGAGCGCGGAGGCGTCAGTGCTGTTAGCGACGGCAGTGAGCGGAGAGGAGGATCTCGGGCCAGAAGCGATTATCAAAGAGAAATCCCTGGCCCTGGCCCCGGGGGGTCGTACTAATCTGATTCAGCACCATATTGAGACCGAGCCGGGCGTGGTGGTTCGCAGCCGGCCATATAGATTACCTGAACACAAAAAAAAGGTAGTTCAGGCGGAATTAGTTTTGGTGCCTAAAACGGACGGCTCTGTGCGCTTTTGTGTGGACTACCGCAGGGTGAACGCAGTGTCAAAGTTTGATGCTTATCCAATGCCGCGGATTGACGAGTTGCTCGATCGGTTAGGCACGGCTCGTTTTTATTCGACATTGGACTTAACAAAGGGATATTGGCAGATCCCCTTATCTCCAATGTCCAAAGAACAGCCTTCACCACGCCGTTTGGGTTGCACCAATTTGTGATGCATCTGTTCGGTTTGTTCCGGGCCCCGGCTACGTTTCAGCGTCTCATGGATCGAGTGCTAAGACCCCATGCTGCATATGCCGCGGCCTATCTGGATGATATCATCATCTATAGTGGAGACTGGCAGCGGCATGTGGAGCATATGAGGGCCGTCCTTGGGGCGCTGAGACGGGCGGGGCTAACGGCCAACCCGAAGAAGTGCGCAGTTGGGTGGGTGAAGTTAAGGTATCTGGGCTTCCACTTGGGTCACTGGCAGGTGCGTCCCCAAATTGACAAGACGGCAGCGATTGCAGCCTGCCCCAGGCCCAAGACCAAAAAGGAGGTGAGGCAGTTCCTGGGGCTGGCGGGATATTACAGGAGGTTTATCCCTGACTATTCGGCCCTCACCAGCCCGCTGACTGACCTCACTATAAAGGGTGTACCAGATACGGTCCAGTGGACGGAGCAGTGCCAACAGGCCTTCACCCGGGTTAAGGCTGCCCTGTGTGGCGGACCGCTCCTGCACTCTCCTAACTTTTCTCTCCCCTTTTTGTTGCAGACTGACGCATCGGACAGGGGGTTGGGCGCGGTCCTGTCCCAGGAGGTGGAGGGGGTGGACCGGCCGGTGCTGTACATTAGTCGAAAGCTCTCAAAGAGAGAGACTAAGTACAGCACCATAGAGAAGGAGTGTTTGGCCATCAGGTGGGCAGTTCTCACCCTTCGCTATTACCTCCTGAGGCCACGCGCCCCTCCAGTGGCTCCACCGCATGAAGTATACCAACGCGCGAATTACTTGTTGGTATCTAGTAAGTAAGTAAGTAAAGTAAGTAAATTTTATTTATATAGCACATTTAAACATAGCAGGGCTATCCAAAGTGCTGAACAAAGTAAAAACAAATAGAATAAAACACAGAAACAACCAAACAGAACAGACAGAAACAGCATCAGGAGATAATTAAAATGCCAGGGAATAAAAATAAGTTTTCAATTTAGATTTAAAAATAGCAATTGAAGGTGCAAGGTGGATGTCGAGAGGCAATTGGTTCCATATACGTGGGGCGGCAACGGCAAAGGCTCTATCTCCCTTAGATTTTAGACGGGAGCGAGGGATAGATAAAAGAGCCATGTCTGAAGATCTTAAAGATCTAGTGTGAGCAAGAGGAGTAAGAAGATCTCTAATATATAAAGGAGCTTGATCATTAAGAGCTTTAAAAACAAATAATAGAATTTTAAACTGAATTCTAAAATGGATCGGGAGCCAATGAAGCGAGGCTAAAATTGGGGTAACATGATCGTATTTCTTTGTCCCGGTCAACAGCCTTGCAGCAGCATTTTGGACCATCTGGAGCCGAGCAAGTGATGACTGAGGAAGACCCAAGTACAAGGAATTACAGTAATCCAGGCGAGAAGTAATTCAATTCAATTCAATTCAAGTTTATTTGTATAGCGCTTTTTACAATACAAATCGTTACAAAGCAACTTTACAGAAAATTATGTTTCTACAATATTTAGTAGTAGCTAGTAGTTTGTGCACGTTTGACAGGATTTTAGAAAAATAAAAATAATAATAATAATACAAGACGTAGTCAGCTAGATGATGAACTATCAATATTATTAATTAATAGTAATTATATGATGCAGTCACACATGTAGCAATAATTGTTAGTTCTGTTTGTTGATTCAAGGTTAGGATCATCTGGGGTCCTCTGAGGGTCAGCATCATCTCTTCTCAGGTGTTCTGGATCCAGACTGGAGCTTGTGTAAATCCTAGTTACCACGGGATGTAAATCCCGTGGCAAAACATAGAAACAAAATAGAGACATCATTAGCATAGCTGCTGATCCAACAAAGTAAAATTAGTTTAACCCAAGCTAAAGAATAAAAATGCAGATGCAACTACACTCACAATTTAAGAGATACATTATTCGAATGCTTGGCGAAAGAGATGCGTTTTTAATCTAGATTTAAACAGAGAGAGTGTGTCTGAACCCCGAACATTATCAGGAAGGCTATTCCAGAGTTTGGGAGCCAAATGTGAAAAAGCTCTACCTCCTTTAGTGGACTTTGCTATCCTAGGAACTACCAAAAGTCCAGCGTTTTGTGACCTTAGGGTGCGTGATGGGTTGTAGCGTGGTAGAAGGCTAGTTAGGTACGCAGGAGCTAAACCATTTAGGGCCTTATAGGTAAGTAATGATAATTTGTAACAGATACGGAACTTAATAGGTAGCCAGTGCAGAGACTGTAAAATTGGGGTAATATGATCATATTTTCTTGACCTGGTAAGGACTCTAGCTGCTGCATTTTGGACTACCTGTAGCTTGTTTATTGACGAAGCAGGACAACCACCTAGAAGTGCATTACAATAGTCCAGTCTAGAGGTCATGAATGCATGAACTAGCTTTTCTGCATCAGAAACAGATAACATGTTTCGTAGCTTGGCAATGTTTCTAAGATGGAAGAATGCAGTTTTTGTAACATTGGAAATATGATTTTCAAAAGACAAATTGCTGTCTAATATAACACCCAGATTTCTGACTGTAGAGGAAGTAACAGTACATCCGTCTAGTTGCAGATTGTAATCTACAAGATTCTGTGTGGTGTTTTTTGGTCCAATAATTAATATCTCTGTCTTATCCGAATTTAATTGGAGAAAATTATTTGTCATCCAATCTTTTACATTTTTAACACACTCTGTTAGCTTAGATAATTGGGAAGTTTCATCTGGTCTCGTTGAAATATATAGCTGAGTATCATCAGCATAACAGTGGAAGCTTATTCCGTATTTTCTAATAATATTACCAAGGGGCAACATGTATATTGAAAATAGAAGGGGACCTAGGACGGATCCTTGTGGCACTCCATATTTTACTGATGATAAATGAGATGACACCCCATTTAAGTAAACAAAATGGTAGCGATCGGACAGGTAGGATCTAAACCATCTTAGAGCCTGCCCTTGAATACCTGTATAGTTTTGTAATCGATCTATGAGTATGTCATGATCTATGGTGTCGAACGCAGCACTAAGATCAAGTAAGACTAGAAATGAGATGCAGCCTTGATCTGACGCAAGAAGCAGGTCATTTGTAATTTTAACAAGTGCAGTTTCTGTGCTATGGTGGGGCCTAAAACCTGACTGAAATTCTTCATACAGATCATTTTTATGCAGGAAGGTGCTCAATTGAGCAGACACAACTTTTTCTAAAATTTTAGACATAAATGGAAGATTTGAAATAGGCCTATAATTTGCCAGTACACTAGGATCTAGTTTTGGTTTCTTAATAAGAGGCTTGATAACCGCCAGCTTGAATGGTTTTGGGACGTGACCTAAAGATAACGACGAGTTAATGATATTGAGAAGCGGTTCTTCGGCTACAGGTAACAGCTCTTTTAGTAATTTAGTGGGTACAGGATCTAATAAACATGTTGTTGGTTTAGATACAGTGATAAGTTTATTTAGCTCTTCCTGTCCTATATTTGTAAAGCACTGCAGTTTATCTTTGGGTGCGATGGATGAAACTGAAGTGTTAGACGCTGTAGAATCTACGGCCTGAGTCAGTGGCGGGGGAGGCGTGGTTCAGCGAGGTCTGCGACGGGAGAGAGAGTGAAGAGACGAGCAGTGGTAAGTGGTTCAAGTGAGAAACAAGTAACACCTGGTTCTCGTTGCAGTGATTGTCGTGGGGAATCGGTATTTAAGCCGCCCGCAAACCGGCAGAGACCGAGCAAGCTCGGAGGAAGCAGCAGACGTGCAGGAGCCGTGAACCGTGTTGAGTGACGTTTGAATATATGCGCATGTGGCGCGACTTTGTTTCTTTTGAGTTAATAAAAATTTCCCACGAGCCTCAGAACGCCGACTCCGTTCTCCTTCCTTCTCAGCCGACTTTGAGCCTGAAAACTTCACAGTGAGATAAAGCCTTCCTTTCTTCTTTTGGTTCTTTGTGTGTTGGCCAACTGTTCATGTCCCATCTCTAAAATGTCATGCAGAACACAAGGAAAGATATTCAGTATCACCTGCTGCAGATACACATGACAGAATTGATCAATATGAGCTGAAACAGGGCTGCTGTTAGAGCTCAGTACGCTGCCTTTGACAAATGAGCTGAGCTCTGGCAAGCACATGCTGAGCTCAAATACTCAATCTTCCCACTTTTCGATGCCGATTACAGAGGAAAGTGACATTCTTTGAAATGAAGAGAAACAAAAGATGAATGGAATTCTCTTTTTAGGGCTTGGTCTTTTTTGTCACTGAAAAGAGATTAAATAAACAAGAAACCAGATTTTTTTTTTTTTTTTACAAAGCCACGGCTGGACCGAGGCGGTTCCCCTCTGCCGGGCGATGCTCCTTTATCTGTAGGATGCAGACGTGTTTAATGTATTCAAATGCTATAGGCAAAACATTATTCTGGAAAGAAGAAAATGACAAGCACCTCTTCTGGCATTGTTTCTGCCCTAGATGCAGCATTGCCACCTGTTTATCTGAAGGGGCTTAAAGGTTCATCAGTGTGAGCGCAATGATATGGAAGCATAATTTCCCCATCCGCAGCAATCTGCCATGCCACTTTGTAGCATTGACATGACAATCTGTCACATAGAGCAGAATATTATCATCCCTGTCCTTCAGCGCACTGACAGCCAGTCCCTAAGCTGTCTGACTGATACTATGCAAAATATGTTAACGAGATCGACAACAGTGCACACCTTGCATTTTAGCTTTAGTTGTAAACACAAAAATCCAGAAAGATACTCATGTAGGGGATCTATTAGATCTACTGACCAACAAATCTCAAGAGATGGTTGGTTTTTGCCAATCTGTCGTTTCTTTATTTGCCACTAGAGAGGCATTGTGGGAGTGAACATCTGCCCGTTAAGAGGTTTGATAACAGATTGTATCATTTAACTATTATTTTCATATGTCACATGTCATTTGTAGTTGACAATATGACTTGTTGATAGTGATCGCATCTGTCAGCACATCTTAACAGATGATTTTGTAACACCTCACATTGTCTGTTATTAGTTGAATTGTAACTTCCACTTTTTCCTAGTAAAATGTGTTTATATTTACAAAATTATAGTAATAACTTATACAAAAACCTATAATTAAACTTGCCATTGTGTTTTCCTAATATTGTAGCTCTAATGATAAATAACTTTAAATGAGGAAATTTGCAGGGTCTGCTAAATGAATAAAAGTAATGTAATGTAATTGTTGTGAGGAAACTCTATTGGGTTTGTGAGTATATATATATATATATATATATCCAGAATCCACATGTCCTGGTGCTTGGTGACAAGGAAAACTCTACAAGCACAATACTACAAGCAGTCGATCTGTGTTTCAAACATTTCTTTGCATATGACATCTACTACCTAAAGCCCTCTGCTCCTATTTGAGAGTTTTTGGAACACACAGTCTTTAATAGTTTCTTCTGCACACTGTCTCTTCCTTAAAAACTTAAAAACTTTGTAATCAGTAAAAGACTTTTTTAGTTTATTGATCATCAGTAGGTCCAGCAGTATATTTTTTATTATTATTACTTGATTTTATGATTATTTTTTGTTTTATTATTATATGTTATGTTCATTTTATTTGAAAGTCATAATATTTGCCAAGGATGGTAACCCATACTCAGAATTGGTGCTCTGCATTTAACCCATCCATGTGCACACACACAGCAGTGAGAAGTGAACACACCCTCAGAGCAGTGGGCAGCTATAGATCCAGCAACTGGGGAGCAACTGGGGGCTCAGTGCCTTGCTCAAGGGCACTTCAGCCATGGGTATTGAGGGTGGAAGAGAGCGCTGTTCATTCACTCCCTCCACCTAAAACTCCTGCCAGCACCGAGACTCAAACCTGCAACCTTCGGGTTACAGCTCCAACTCTCTAACCATTAGGCCACAGCTGTGAACTGTATTTGCACATTTGTGTGTTTTGATATGAATATGAATTAACACATTTGTACATCTTGAAAATGTCAGTTGTATTTTTACACATTCTTGTACTTTTAAGTAAAATATTTTAAAATATATTTGTATATGTGTTATTTGCATATTAAAATTAAATCTGTAATTTACAACAAAGAAGTTTCAAAATATGTTTTTATTAAGTAATTTTTAATAAAAATACTGATGTTAATTAATATAAATAATTAACTCAACTGTTGGGTAACTTTTAACCAAACAGGATTTTAACCCAATGGGTTGGGTTGAAATAACCCACAGATGGGAAGGTGCTATACCAACCCATAGTTGGGTTACAGGTTGGCTTATTTTTAACCCAACATTTTTTAGTGTGTATATATATAGTCGTGGAGTGAATGACAACACAGACACAGAACTGGCAAAAAGTGTCGCAGGAGGGTGCTTTATTCACAAACTGTGTAATTCAGAAAGTGATTTGGTGATTTGGGTAGGAATGGCATTTCCATGGCGACACTAATCTTACCCCGGGATACTCGCCACAATATATATATATATATATATATATATATATATATATATATATATACACTCCCAAAACAAAAAGCTTTGGGTGTACAGTTATACACAATAAAGTGCTATATAAATGCAACATTCATTCATCTATACATTTATAGTGCACTGAAGCCAGAGATTTATGCCACTGAGCTTGAAGTACTTAATATGTCCCATCACCACTGTAGTCATAAATAATTGAGGAAAATGCAATGGGAGCTTGTTTGCCATGGTAAATCAGTGAAAAGTTCAATGGGTTTCATGGTTGTGCTTGAAAAACTGAGAATAAAGTATGGGGTCTTGCAGTGTATCTTGCAGGAGGAAAAGATTCGAAAAGCAGATTATCCTTTCATGGTGCACAGGACTGTGATGACTCTCATCATGAATATAAAAAGTGACTTTGAAATGCACTTGTTCCAAAAACAGACATTTTCTGAGTGCTGTAAGCTTTAAAAGTATTATTTTGTTTGATGTACCAATACAGCAAGCTTATTCACTTGTGACTGTCAGACGCTGAATATTTATTCTAAAGTACATGGTTTGTCCTTTTAACATTTACTGTGGCTAAAAATCAGAGGCATTGCAAAGGGTTTCAAATCTGATTCTATGATTAAACCTTTAGAAAAAGCAGTGTTTCAAAAATAGCAGTTCATCTATTTCGTTTTCATCTGCGAAACACTGTGTACTGTTGAAGGATGCAACAAGACTCTTGATCATTCAAGAGCCTTTCAACCCTTGCTTCAGTTAAAACTATAGCCAAGCAGCAAACTTCTTCTGCCTTATGGCCAATCATGCAGCAGGGAAACTTGGGGACACATTCCTTCCACTTCTATAAGTTTTTAACCCCCTGCATATTCATTAAGAATAAAATGACCAAACAAAAACCAAATGGACATGTTGGTAATGTATAAGCAATAAGTGGTAATCACAGGAATTACGTACCAATCATTGTCTTTTAGAAAATCAGTTCAAAATTCACATCACATAATTAATCTTGTTTAAATTTGTGCATCTAAACATATTGTAACGTTATACCAAAAAGAGTGAATATTGTAAAATCTGCCTTCCTGAACTTTCATATATATTACTAGAAATGCCATATGCAGACGTGTCTGGTTGGTAATTATAGCCAAAGAGTATCAACATCTTCTCGGACAGTCCAGACCAATACAAAGATGTCACACTTTAAAAGCAAGTGATTTTCAATTAATGAGACTGTACAAGAAAAAAAAAAATACACATACATTTTGTCAAGAGAAGACAATAGGCACAATTATGTTCATTGATTTCTTGACTATGACCAGTTTTGGGAAGCTCATCTAATTATGAAAAATGGAAACAGAAACCACTCATTTTACATAAAAGGCCAGTGGTAATTTAGAAAGGGATTAGTAGAATTATTTGAAGGTTTAGATGTAGGTATGTGGTTTCATTTCAAGACATGCTCTACTAAGTTTTGTTATTGCACTATTTTGCTTTGCATATTGTATATACAGTCTACTATATGTTTTGAGAATATCCAATTTGTGTCGGGAGAGAGGTTGTATACCAATGAGCACCATTCTGAAAAGTTAAAGCTTTTATGCAGTTGTTTATAAATATATTTTATCCTTTGACTGTTATCATACATACATTTTATGCTGTCCAGATATAATTGTTGAAATAAATGTGCTTCTTTCACTGTCACAGCTGCATTGTAGAGGTCAAGGATAATAGGTGTCAGTAGGTAGCTGAAACTGTGAAAATGACATTTTCACTCCTGGTGCGACTTTTCCTTCTTGGTTCCCAAATATTCCCAAACTAATTACTGGAGAGCAGTCTGCAGTGATCCTTCCCCACTATCTGCTGTGACACAGCTGTAGGTTAATCAAGGCTTTTCAAACAAATTATGGAAATTGTCTGGAGGAAAATGTGATTAAACTTGCTTCACATCTCCTATCTGCAAATACAAGACAAAAAAAGTAAGACAACATAAGAGCATTGTCCAGATGGAATGTAAACTCACAGGTGATGGAAACTTTTGTCATCAATCAGGACTTTCATTAATGATTAAGATCTTTGCTAACATCTTTTGGGGTAAAAAAGCGATGGTCAGGATTTAATGACATGCAGTAAGCTATGAAATTGGCTATGAAAATATGCATTTGTATGAGTTTCCCTTTTATGAATTTTCATGACCTACAAGACCAGACACTGAGAAAGGGATGTGATGGTAGATTAATACCAGGCTTGATTGGTGTTGGGATGTGGAGTGCATCAGTATTCGGGTAATTGTGAATGAGTGGGTAGACCTAAAGTATCTGGGGTTACTGCTGACTCTGTGACAGTACCCCCTTGTCCATGAAGCTCCAGAAGCCCTCAAGACGCCAGGCCAAGGACTGCCACGGCCCCTGGATGCTGGATGGTCAGGATGATGAGTGTGGAACTCTGTCAATAACTCAGGATCAAGCCTATCATCACGTGCTCTCCTTGGGGTTGAATCCCTCACAGCTATTGGAGTTGGAAGTAGGGAAGTCCTTAATGAAGTCACGGTGGGACGAGGGTCGATGAGGAGTGGGTAATGTTGGGTTAGTTATTTAGTTAGTTAACATGGGTGGTGGGTTTGTTCCCCCTTGCCTAGGTGTGGAAGATATATGGCAAAAATATCACATTTTTAATTTTTATATCACAATTCATGATTTTATCATGATTCTTTGTCATGTTGGTTTTTCTATTTTGCAAGCTGTCTGAGCATTACAGCAAAACAAATTTCACCATTATAAAGACAAAGCCTTTCAAAGTAAGAAAATCTAAAAAATGAAGGGCAGATATTCCAGTTGGTTAGCTCCCTCCAACCAGTGTCACCAAACCTCTATGGAAAGCTTGTTTGCCAGAAACTCCCTGTTGCTGATGTCTGTAGTTCTGCTCTGCCAGAAACATCTTCCTAGAGGAGAAGGCACATGGATAGAGTGTAGGAGGCTCTCCATGACAATACCACTCCTACTGTATATTTATTTATTCTTAATCTCAAGTAGTAAGGTGAGAGGTGCACAGATCTCACTAAAGTCGGCAAAGAAAAGGTGGTAGAAATTGGCAAAGACCTGGAATATGCACTTGATGGCGTTCTTTGGCCAGGTTCCAGGAGTAGATGAGGATATCATTGATGTATACAATGATGAACCAATGGAGGAACTCCTGGAACACCTCATTCATTAATCATGGAAGACAGAGGGGGAGTTGGAGAGTCCATATGGCATCACCTGGTATTCATAGTGACCTGATGGTGTTATGAAGGCAGTCTTCCATTCATCATTCATCACCCTCGTGGATTTGAATAAAGTTGTAAGCACTACACAGGTCCAGTTTGGAAGATGCGAGCCCCACAAAGCTGTTCCAGGGTGGCTGGGACCAGAGGAAGTGGGTAGCGATATTTTACATTTTGTGCGTTCAGGATATTGTAATCGATACATGGCCTCAAGCCTCCATACAGTACTTCTTGCTGATAAAAATGAAACTGGATTCTACTGGTTAAGTAGAAGGGCGGACGGATTCCTACTTGAGAGCCTCCTCGATGTACTCCTCCATGGCCCTCTGTTCAGGGATGGACAGTGTGTATACCATGGATACCAGGATGTTAGCATGGCCTCAGGCAGCAGGTCAATTGAGCAGTCCCATGGCTGATAAGGTGGTAATTCCGTTGCTGCCTGCTTGCTGAAGAAATCCTCGAATGCCCTGTAGTCAGGTGGAATCTCAGGAGGTTTCTGGACTCTCCATAGTCACGGAAAAGATGGACACCTAAGTATTCATGGATGAGGATGGAGCTGTAGATAACTTCTGAACAGGAGGCATTCAGTTTTGGAAATAAACATCACTCCATTGGAGCATCTCACGCGTGTCCCTCTTGACTTGAGGGTAATGTTAAGTCAGCCAAGGGCATCCCAGGTTGATATTGGCAGGATATCGGCAGGGTGATAACAGTCCAGCACCAGAAAGGAGATGGATTCCCGATGGAGACAGCCAATGCGGAGCAGGATGGTAGGATCTTGCCTCTTGCTCGTGGTTTTCCCAGGATAGTGTGAGTTCTGAGCGGTTGAGAGCAGGTTTTTCTCTTGAGGTTTAATTTTTGTTAGAGATCCAAAGAGGGCTTGCGCTGAAACAAAATGGTGAGCAGAGGTTACCCACATGGTGGTGCATGATATAGTGCAATCATAGGTTGCAATTGTAGGTACTCACCACTGGGCATGGTGGACAAACTGTGCAGACCGATATCAGATGTCCTGCTACTCTGCAGTACAAGAACAAGCCATTAATAATTATCTGTTGACTTTGCTGAATAATCACACTGGTGTCTTTGCAGGTGGTGATGGACCCGGACAGCTGAACCGAAGACTAAAGATGAACAGGTAAGAAGATCATGTAAGGAGCCAGGGATGTTGATGCAAGAATGTGAACAACAAGACAAAAAACTGGGGAAGGGATGAAGGGATGTGGCTTTATACGGGGCTTGATTGGTGTTGACAGGTGAAATCCATCAGTATTCGGGTGATTGTGAATGAGTAGGAGGTAGAGCTTAGATTCTCTGCCCAAGCCCGAGCTCGGGCTCAACCCGATATTTCCCGCCACCGTCCTCGGGCCGGGTCGGGTCGGGCCCTTGATAAAGCACGTCACGTGTCATGCGCAGCGTCTCGTCCACTCGCAGTCCCGCATGCGTGACGCATCACACCTGCTGTGCGTGCTGTACTATTCAGTAGAATAAGTGCAACATGGAGCTTGAAGAATCAAAGAAAAAAATTAAAACAGGAGAATTAACTTTGAGCAAGTTTGGAGGAAAATCAGAGGTATGGAAACATTTTAAACTAGTCGTGGGGAGTGACAACATATGTGTTGGCTTTGTATCGTGCATTAAATGTATATATATAACTGCGCAGCTCCCCTGTAGCCTAAATGATCTAGCACAGCAGCATCTGCGGTAAAAAAAAAAAAAAATCTGGCGCCGCCCCTGGTTATAACGGCCCACATATTAAAAATGGTCGGGTTTAAATCGGGCTCGGGCTCATAATTACAGTGAACGTGTCGGGCCGGGCCGGGCTCGGACACAACGTGCTCGGGCTCGGGTAGGGTCGGGCTTGATTTGTTGGGCCCGATCTAAGCTCTAGTAGGAGGAGCTGAAGGATTTGCCATTGCTGTTGACTCCGTGACAGTGGCTACATTTATATGCAACCAAATAATATGTTTGAAATCGGATTGACGGCTCAATCGTACTAAAACACCTCAAATCAATCCAACTGAGCTCGATCGTAATGAAATTTCGATCAGATTGAAGGGGGTAGTTTATTCCTCTTCTAATATGATGGATGTTAACTCTCGATTGGATTGAACCACGAAACACAAAGGACTGCGCATGTGCAATGATGCAGAAATAAGTAATGAAATATGATATGCGGCTCTTCTATGAAGTTAATTTATTGCGAAAAAGATTTGCATATGCAGGGTAAGAGTTGTGGAAGTGAACATAAGACTGTAAGCATAAATTAAATTTGCATGCACAAGAGAAGCTTTTTGTAAAGGTGTAAACTTGCAAATCGCTGTTCACAGGCTTGCAGTGCTTTTGACCGTCTTTTAGTGAAAACAACGTGCCAAAAGTGTAAGCACAGAAAAATGAAAGTCAGAAGAATGCAGATCATATTTATTTAGGTTTAGCATGAAGCTGTAGTTTAACAAAACTTGAATTACACATATGAGTAACAGTAAAATGCTGCAAATCAGTTTTTTCTTACGCTTGAAATGCGATTTACACCTTTACAAAGCTTCACTTGCGCATGTATATTTAATTTATGCTTACAGTCTTATGTACACTTCCACAACTCTTACCCTGCATAGGCAAATCTTTTTGCCATTAAATTACCTTCATACTCTTCCTTTTTGAATAAAGTGTTGTATAAATGCATGTCCTATCATTATAAAACTTTTCTTTCACTCTGTAACTGTGAAGTGGAGCAGCACCACCTCCCACCAGTCCTTGTTTTGGATACTCATCCACAGGCAAGCGTTTTGGGTGTGGGGAGGGGCTTTTTTGTATGTGGGTGTGATAAATATGAGCAGTACGGCACAGCAGTATATATGTATATTTATCCATAAGATTTATACCCATAAATAGATAAATATCAATTCTGCTGTTAAAAACAAATAAAGAAACTGTGTAAGAGAGTGGTTTTTATGTGCAAACAGTGAGAAACTCTATATTTGTGTAGGGTGAGCATGTCAAAAAAAAAGAATCAATTCTGATTTGAAGCTTGTGACACATAAATGTGCATGTAATGATAAAACCTTCGTAATCATCTGGAAGAAGGAGGCAGGAACCGGCGGACAATCAAATGAAACTTGAATAATTCAAAATAAACACAAAACAGCGCATCAGCCCCTCACGGACGACTGATGCGCACAAAATAAAACCAAAACCTAAAATAAAGCCCAGGCCTGGTCCTCTCTCGTCCTTCACTGTCGTCGCTCCAGTTTTATATCCTTCCATCTCCTCCGTGGGCCTCGAGACCGGCGGGTCGAACAGGTGTAGTTCATCTCCAATCACTCCACCGGCCTCGCTCCCACGTCCCTCGGCCCCGCCCCACTCGTCACAGTGCACATCAACACCATCACTTTATTTAGCATTCATGTAAACACTACAGTCAGATTCATCAATCGGAATTAATACTTGTGCATGTAAACATTGCCAGTGTGTATATTGCAGACTGAATAATTTATATAAGTTTTTATTAATCTCAGTCAGTCTTTCATCTTTTCAAAAAATAGAATGCAAAATTAATTCCAAATGTATAATTTTAAACATGGATATGCACAGTATGTTGCTCCATAATAAATGTAAATTAGTTTCTAAGCGCATTACACAGGAATAAATATGTCACTGATTAAATAAGTGATATTTTAAGGTCATATCCAGAAGACATATTTTTCATGGAACAAGATTAACTTATAATGAGTACCGTAGGCAAGCAAATGAAAGAAAATCCTATTGAATGCCTTGACTAACACAAGGTGTGAAGAGGATGAATGTGTGCCTCTGTGTATCTCAGTTTCTAATCAAAAACGCATCTAGGGACCACAAATATGTGTAGTTCTATTTTGTAATTAGTTTTGTTGGGCTTGATTTTGGTTGATGAATCGCTGCTTTGTAAGTGAGATTAAGTGCAGGGATGAAAATGTAATGAATTTGTGCCTAATAATTAAAGTGTCACATTTTATTAGCGCTGACTTATTAAAAATTTTGCAGTGTGTTGATATCTGCATCACTTTGCACCTTTTAAGTTGATTCAGGGAAAATTATCATGAAAATGATCTAGAACTTGTTTTCTTTCATAAATGGCAAGCTCAATTGTTGGATTGTTCATGTTTTTTTATTTTTATATAGATTATAAAGAACTTAACATATCAATGAAATTGGAAATATTAATTGGATGGCTTAGTACCTCATACAATAATGCTTGATTTCCACTGTGACCAGTCCTCAGATCACACAAGCTTTGCTTTTGGACCTATAAATCTTTCTTTAGCTAGCTCTATTTTATCCACAATAAGCATCTGAATTTCAATACAAATCTCTAAACAGGGAGCAATGAATTAAGTGCTCATTTGGAACTATCTAATGTGCTGACTAGCCAGCTAAACTCATTACTTGCCAAGTGCAGTTTTTCAGTGGATCAGGAAGTCTCTGACTCTGGCCAAGAGGTAAGGAGGGCAGAATACTCCATTATGGCAATATATGAGATGCTATGCAAAAACAAAGGCTTTACATAATTCTTTTACAGTATACTAAATAGAAATACTACCAAATGTCACCATCTCTGTGTTACCCTAGTGTATATTGTGTTATGTGCATGAATTCAGAATTCATCTCGTGTCTTTCTGTTAGTAAACCTACATTCTGTTAATAGCTGCATAAGATATTCACACTTTTATCAGAAACTAAAATTGAACTGAAACTTTAAAATTAAAAATTAAAGTGTAACTGGCTTTTGAAGGCTCATAATATATTTCATGAGTCATATGGGCAATTTATGATTCTTTTGTGGTGTTTTTCTTTTTCAGATCTTGGCAGCTGTGGCTACCATGGAAAAGATGTGCATGAAGGTTCTTATTTTTTTTGTGTGTGTTCCATGGAATAAACAACCACAAATGACAATGACATGACGATAATGATTTTCGTATATGTGCTGTGTTTAAACACAATGATTTAGATGGAAACCTTGAAATGAATGCTAATCATGAATAAACTGAGGATGACATGGATGATAAACATAAGCACATATATGTAGTGGAAATATTAATGACTGTTTGATGGAAAAAGTTCAAGCTAATTGCAAAAAATACACACAAGTAGTAATTTATATTCTCATGTCGCACTAAAAAAAAGAAGTATGCAGCATTTTCTATCTCCCTCCCTCTCTCTCTCTCTCTCTCTCTCTCTCTCTATATATATATATATTGTAATGACCCGTAAGTCAGCACTGGCAGCCAGGTGCATCATGGGAATTTGTTTAACGTTCAATTATGAGTTATTTAAGCAAGATGTTTGAGTTCCTTTATTAGTAATGTTATACATGTTCATGTCTAAGTTAATTTGAGTTGATTCGGGTTCATTTACTGCCATGTTATAAAAAGGGGTGACTGTCACCGTCATGGAGAGAGATGTGTAGGGGAGTGACTTGTGATATGGCCTTGCCAGTGTAAGTTTGAATATTGAGTTCTGAAATTAAAGAGTAACAGACACTACTGCCTCCTGTTGGCTGGTTTGTTGACAACTCTTCACAAACAGAGACACTCATGGTCGTGCGGTGTATGGGACGCGAGTGCTCGCTCTCCCCGCTAGCGAAAGTAAGTCGCGCCGTATAGGTGCTAGCACCCTGCTAGCCGTTAGGTTAAAATAAACAGTCTAGCTCAGCTCTAGTTAGCCCACGGTATTTGAACAACTGTACGTTGCTACATTGATGTCAGAAGTGGGATTGAGGCCGTTTAGAAGACGGAGCTATGGAGCAAAGTATAGGCGAAATAGAGCGTGCTCTCAGAGAGAATTGTATCACGCTAGAGCGCCTGACAAATGAGGCGACGCAGAGAAACAGGGCTCCGCACTGGCCTGATGGCGCCAGCGTTCCCCGGACTGTGTATCGCTCTCTTAGGCATGGGCAGGATAAATCTGCGACTCTCACACCAACACGCCAAATCAGCGTCCAGGCTGGCCTCCCCTCACGATCACCCGCAAAGCTACCACGATACAGCGGGTTGACGCCCCTGGAGCCCTACCTGGCCCAGGTCGATCTGGCTGCTCTCCACGATGGATGGACCCGTGAGGAGACGGCGACTCACTTGGCCCTCGCCTTGGAGGGTTCTGCACTTCAGGTCCTCATCGATCTGTCTCCTGAAGAGCGACGTGATATTCAGGCCCTCACCGATGCCCTTAACAGCCGCTTCGGGCAGAGAACCTCTGCAGAGCAGAGCAGGGAAGAGCTTACTAACCGACGTCGACATGAAGAAGAGAGTGTGGGGGCATTCGCCGCTGACATACGTGTCCATGTTAGGAAAGGCTACCCTACCTTCCCAGCCACAGCGAGGGAAGAGCTGAGCCTCCATGCTTTCCTGCGGGGTCTTACACCTGAACGGCTACGTCAGCATGTCCGTTTGTCATCACCTCAAGATCTGAGTGAGGCACTGAGAGAGGCTGAGCGAGCTGAGGAAGTGCTGCAGGCTGGGCCGACAACAGGTCAATCTCCACTCCAGCGCCAGCTAGCAAGAGCAGCAGAACGAGAGCTTGACGGTGTCCAGTCTCAGGAGGAGGTCAGCCGGGCTCAACCAGTGACCCCCCGACGGAGGTCGAGACTAGACCGCTGCTTTCGCTGTGGAGAACCGGGGCACTTCGCCAGGGACTGCCCTGCCCCGAGTCCCCGGCCCCGGGCAACATCACCCCCGGGAAACGACCTTGGAGTGAGGCAGTGAGGGGACCCTCACCCCGTTCTTTGGCACCCCTCCACAATGACTGCCCTACTGTGGGGCGCTGTGGGCTTATCAGAGGATTGTACCTTGACTGTGTTATTGACGGACAGCCCTGCAGCGCCCTGGTGGATACGGGGTCCACCATTTGCTTGCTACGAAAAGGATTGTTGCCAGGGACGGCCGGTCCTCTTCCAGGGGACTGGACCCCCACCAATACCGAACTCCTCACCGTCACGGGTGAAAAGACAGTAATGCCTGGGAAGAAACTGTTGTCTGTGGCGGTGGGGATGAGCCAGACAAGCCATGAGTTCTGGCTCGCCGACATCAGAGATGAGTGCATTGTTGGTTTGGACTTGTTGGCCCACTGGGGAGCATGTGTCGACGTGCTGGGGTCCGCACTGTGCTTAGGTAATGAGAGCGTGCCGCTCCGGTCGGGTCGGAGTCATCATGGAGAGGCTGCCGCCCCGCAGCCACCGCTTAGACACCAGTGTTCACTGGCTCCGGCCCCCGGCCGCCATACAAGATCTGCAGAGACTCAAGGGGTGCTCCATGGGAGTATTGCAGCTCAGACTAGTGCATCCCAGTCATTAACACCGCACGCTCCTTTCACCCATCCATCACCTGAGACTGTTGCTGCTGTTGAGGAGTTGGGGCGGCGAAGCAGTGAGCATCTGAGCGTGCTGCAGCAGGAGCAGCTGCAATGCCTATTGAAAGACTTTGTGGACATTTTTGCTGCTCGAGAGGAGGACTGTACTAGAACAGATTTGGTGCAGCATCACATTGACACTGGCCCCGCTGCTCCCATTCGCTTGCGGCCCCACAGACTGCCTCTCGCCAAGCGCCAGGCTGCTGAAGAAATGATCCGAGATATGGCAGCTAACGGCATTATAGAGCCCTCAGACAGTCCCTGGGCTGCACCTATGGTCATGGTGCGGAAGAAAACGGGGGGGTGGCGCCCTTGCGTGGACTTTCGGCGGCTAAATTCGGTCACCCGCAAGGACTCATACCCACTTCCGCGCATTGATGACGCATTGGATTATGTTGCTGGATCCTGTTGGTTCAGCTCTTTGGACTTGCGCAGTGGGTATTGGCAAGTGGAGCTGGCGGCGGAGGCCCGGCCCAAAACTGCGTTTACCATAGGGCAAGGACTGTGGCAGTTTAAGGTGATGCCCTTTGGGCTGTGTAATGCCCCAGCAACCTTTGAGAGGCTGATGGAGCGGGTCCTTAAAGACATTCCTCGTACCCGCTGTGTGGTCTATTTGGATGATCTATTAGTCCATGCCAGAGACTTTGACCACGCTGTCCACAATTTAAGGGAGGTCCTGACAGCCATCCGTAATGCCGGGCTGCGGTTGAACCCGGCCAAGTGTAACCTGCTCACCCGCCAAACGCAGTTCCTGGGGCACGTTGTTAGTGAGAGCGGGGTGGCCACCGACCCAACAAAGGTGGCCACAGTGAAGGACTGGCCCCCACCAACCAACATCAATGAGTTGCGGAGCTTCTTAGGCCTGGCCTCCTATTATAGAAGGTATGTCAGAGACTTTGCTACCATCGCCAGCCCCTTACATCAGCTGACAAATAAGGGTCGGCGATTCGGGTGGTCCGAGGACTGTGCGGCAGCCTTCCACCAGCTAAAAGCCGCTCTTATAGATGCTCCTGTTCTGGCCTACCCTGACCCCAACCAACCTTTCCTGGTGGATACTGATGCCAGCAACGTGGGGGTTGGTGCCGTACTCTCCCAGAAGGGGGAGACTGGAGAGCGAGTGGTGGCTTATTATAGCTGCAGCCTTAGTCGTCCTGAAAGAAACTACTGTGTCACCCGGCGGGAGTTGTTAGCTGTGGTCTTGGCAGTCCGTCACTTCAGGCCCTACCTCCTGGGCACCAGGTTCACACTGAGGACCGACCACGCTAGCCTCACCTGGATGCTGAACTTCCGCCAACCAGAGGGTCAGGTGGCAAGGTGGCTGGAGATCCTCCAAGAGTACGACTTCGAGGTTCAACACCGACCAGGGCGGCAGCATGCCAACGCTGATGCCCTCTCCAGACGTCCATGCCTTGCTGATGAATGTCGGTATTGTGCTCGTCAGGAAGAACGAGATCTGGGCCCATCGTCGGCAGCCACAGAGCCAGGTGGCAGTGGTGGAGACGCAGGGCCATTCACCATCGAGCAGCTGAGACAACAGCAGGCGAATGACCGAGTTATGGTGAAGGTGAGGGGTTGGCTGGAGGCTCGAGCACGTCCAGACTGGCCAGCGGTGTCCTCACAGGGGCCTGAAATCAAGTCACTTCATTCTCAGTGGGGCAGCCTGGAGCTCCACGATGATGTGATCTACAGAAGGTGGCAGGCACCCAGGGGGGGAGTGGACCGTCTGCAACTCCTGGTTCCCCACGCTCTGCGGTCGGAAGTCCTCCATTGGGTTCATGGGGCAGCTGGAGCTGGCCATTTCGGGAACTCCAAAACAGTGCGGCGGCTGCGGCAGCGGTTCTACTGGCCGGGGTGTCGGCAGGATGCAGAGCTACATGTTCACTGCTGCGATGTCTGCACGGCACAGAAGGGACCCAGCCAACGCTCTCATGCACCGTTGCAACAGTACCTAGTAGGGGCACCCATGGAGAGGATCGGAGTTGATATCTTGGGACCATTTCCCATCACAGAGGCCGGCAACCGCTTTGTCCTAGTAGCTATGGACTATTTCACGAAGTGGCCAGAAGCATATGCGGTGCCGGATCAGAGTGCTTCCACGTCGGCACAGCGACTAGTGGATGAGATGTTTGCCCGTTTCGGGGTGCCGGACGAACTTCACAGTGACCAGGGGCGGAACTTTGAAAGTCGGTTGTTCAGTGAGGTGTGCCAGCGGCTGGGGGTAAAGAAAACAAGAACCACTCCCCTCCACCCTCAAAGCGATGGACTGGTTGAGCGGTTCAACCGCACCCTGGCCACCCAACTTGCTATCTTGACTAGTCAGCACCAGAGAGACTGGGACCAGCATCTGCCCCTGGTCCTTTGGGCATATAGGACAGCAGTGCAGGAGTCAAGTCAGTGCACACCGGCAGCGCTGATGTTTGGGAGGGAGCTCCGCACGCCGGTGGACTTGGTGTTCGGGTCGCCCCCCGAGCCGGAGATTGCTGGTGGACCAGAACTGGACTACTTCCGGCGATTGAAGGAGCGTCTGGGCACTGTCCATCAACTGGCCAGGGAGGCTCTAGAGGACGCTGGAGCCCGCCAGAAGCGGGCGTACGATACCCGGGCCCACGGGCCTACCCTTAAGCCAGGGGACAGAGTGTGGGTGTTCTGCCCTCAGAGAAAGCGTGGGTTGTCACCCAAACTGACCCATCATTGGCAGGGACCCGGAGAGATACTAAATCAAATTTCGGAGGTGGTCTTCCGGGTCCGAATGCCTGGACGGGGTAGGCGGGTGGTGCTTCACAAGGATCGGTTGGCACCGTACCACCCACTGGCCCCAGAACAAGAGAATGGTGGAGGCCAGGGAGGCTCCCCACCATCCACTCCCAGCGCTGCAACGGACAGTAATGGACTCAGGGTTGAGCCTGGCGCTGGGGGTAAAACATCAGAGAGACCGAAGCGTGTTCGAAGTTGGCCAGGACATTTTTTGGATTTTGTTGTGGGAGAATAGGGTTGTGGGGACACTAACCCTCTTGGGGGGGGGTTATGTAATGACCCGTAAGTCAGCACTGGCAGCCAGGTGCATCATGGGAATTTGTTTAACGTTCAATTATGAGTTATTTAAGCAAGATGTTTGAGTTCCTTTATTAGTAATGTTATACATGTTCATGTCTAAGTTAATTTGAGTTGATTCGGGTTCATTTACTGCCATGTTATAAAAAGGGGTGACTGTCACCGTCATGGAGAGAGATGTGTAGGGGAGTGACTTGTGATATGGCCTTGCCAGTGTAAGTTTGAATATTGAGTTCTGAAATTAAAGAGTAACAGACACTACTGCCTCCTGTTGGCTGGTTTGTTGACAACTCTTCACAAACAGAGACACTCATGGTCGTGCGGTGTATGGGACGCGAGTGCTCGCTCTCCCCGCTAGCGAAAGTAAGTCGCGCCGTATAGGTGCTAGCACCCTGCTAGCCGTTAGGTTAAAATAAACAGTCTAGCTCAGCTCTAGTTAGCCCACGGTATTTGAACAACTGTACGTTGCTACAATATATATAAACTGTATATTCATTAGACACTAAAATATTGTAAAATGTCCCCTTCACAAACCAGATATGACACTTTCCTGAAGAATTTACATGAATATAAACTGTTCACCACCAAGATATTAGAAAAATGCACAAAACTATAAAAGTGATATTTGTGCTCCATACTGAGATATTGTTGTATGAGTTTAATTGACATGTAGGGTGCTGTTCTTATGTTGACAGAGGAAAAAGTGCAGCAGAATGACCTATCGCCTCAGGCTCTTCTGAAATTTGTTTGAAATTTGAAAAAGTGTTTTCCACTAACAGGCGGCAAGGCGACTGCATATCAGCTGAGGCTATGCAAGAAATTCAAGTCCATGATCACATTACTCTGAAAAACTCATGTGAATACTCATAATACTGAGCCTTTTTTTTAGGTATATGTAAACACTTTGCAAAGCATTTAGTACATAAAATGCTTTAAAAGACTGTGTATTTTCTAGATCAACACAGTCTCACCCCTATTCGTCACATACTGCCGTTTGGTCATTTCCCCCTCACGTCCATAAGCAACGTTGAGGGTACCCCCTATTCGTCGCTTGACTGCGTAGAGGTGGGGTCGTCCGATATTTGAATGCAAATCCCTCATCTTTGGATTTTGACGAACCTGGCTTATCCATCTAGCGGTTTTCCTGCGCTAGAAAGTATGGTTTCAGGCGATTAATTGTAATGCTGCTAATTGTGTATTTTGGAGTAGCATGCAGCGCAAATACTGTTACAATCATTAATTGGTGCAGTGACCATATATTTTATTGGAGCAGAAACCCTGGTCTAAATCGGCATCACGACTTTTTTCTTTTTTAATATAATTTTGGGCATAATTAAAGGACTGCATATTTGCTGTAGGCTTAAACATGCCTTAATTTAGGTGGGATATTTTTAATTGTCGATGGTATTTCTATTTGCAATGGCTTATAGTGAGCCTACTTTGCTTTTTTTTACGACAAAAAAAAAAACAATAAAATAACAATACAACCCAAAACCAATAGCATACTTTTAGACCTTTCATCTCAATACTAATTATGAAGTTGTGATAAATAGCCTGCCGCAGAAATGTTTATATTACTTAATATGGACATATCCTTTGGCAAAGAGATGGATGCATTCTGGGACGTGATGTTTCAAAATGTAGTGGCTAACATATACCTGTGTTTCCTTAGACATTTCTGCTGACCCCTTTAAAATTTTGAGCTAACATATAAAATATTAAGACTGTACTTTTTCATTATGATTTATTTATTTATTTATTTTTTTTAAATTGAATTGTTAAGAGCATACACAATCAATGCCAGGGGTAAATACAATTGCGAGTACAGTCAGCTACAGATTATATAGTCAGAATATTATGCAAATGACATAATGAGACAGTTTTAAGGGCTTTGGAATTGTTGGATGTACTGAGAGTGTCCAGGTAGGATTTAAGTTCCTTATAGAAAATAAAAAAATAGGGCTTAGCATCTTGAAATTTACATTTATGTATAAAAATTTTCGCAAGAAAAATAAATAGGTTTATCAGAAAAAATTGGTCCTTTACATTTTTATCAAAGTTGTGCTGACCAAATAAAACATCTTTATATAACAAAGAAAAACTCTGTGATGAAAATGTGTGAACAAAGATACAAAAATTCTTCCAGAACAGACTTGTATATGTGCATTCCCAGAAGAGATGAGAAATGGATTCGTGTTCAGCACCACAAAAAGAACATAAAGTGTCAATATCAGGAAACATCTTTTTTAAGTAAAGCTTCACGGGATAGTGAAGCTTTTCTATCAGCTTTCTAGAAGCTTTTCTGATTTTCTATCATTCCAGATAGAAAAGATGAAGTAATTTGTAAGACACATCCTTAACCTTATTGGTTATTAAGTATTTAGATGACAAAGTCCACACTTTCTTCCATGGAATATCGACAAACTGGCCATTCCAGTACGACACAATGTATGGGAGAGAAACAATCTCCTTTTGAAATAGCTGTTTAATTTTCCTGTTCCGACTACATGAGTAGTCATACTGTATTTCCAATCATTGTATCAAAAGGATGAGCAACTGATAAGGAAATCTGGGATCTAGCTGAATCTCTGAGAAGAGTTATTGCTCCATAAGGGATGGCATCCATTACAATAGCCAACTCTCATGGAGTAACAGGTATATTGTACTTGTTCAAAAACTCTGAATATGAATACAGGTATCCATCAGTATTAATTAATTGAGAAACCAAAATAAAATTATTCTTTACCCAGTTTGGGAAAAACAACGACTTATTTTTATAGATAATATCACAATTATTCTAAAATAAAGTACCGGTGAGGACTAAAATTGTGTTTATAAATTAGGTGCCAGGCCAAAAGCGCTTGTTTATGAAAATTGGACAATTTAAGGGGCAATTTGGTGATGTTGTAGTTACATACCAATAGAAAAGGGAGACCACCCACCTTAGAGAAAACAAGACTTGGAAGAGTATTCCAGAATGAATCAGGATTAATCAAGTACCGCTTTAACCAATTTATCTTGAAAGTATTATTTAAAGAAGTAAAATCTAAAAAGTTTAGACAACCACATTCATAATTATTAATAACCACTGATTTTTTAATATGATGCTTCTTATGCTTCCACAGAAAATCAAATAGCATTCTACCAATATCTGCACATGCAGCTTTATCCACATATAAGGAGAGAGCTGGGTAAGTCATTCTTGAGATACCCTCAGCTTTAGCAATAAGAGTTCGACCTCTCAGAAATAAATCTCTCTGTAACCATGAATTGAACTTCCTTTTAGCTTTCCCAACAACTGGGTCAAAGTTCAGTCTGCATCTGACTTTATCATACTTACATATGGATATACCCAGATAAGTCACCTGTGACTTAACTGGAATACTGTAAAGAGAGAGAGAAGGACAGGTTTTAATGGCTAACAACTCACATTTGTTAAGATTTAGGTTTAAACCGGAAGCTTTAGAGAAAACTTTAATGTGTTGGATTGCAATCGGAATCTGTACTTCGTCTTTTAAGAACAGGGTAGTGTCGTCAGCTAGCTGACTAATAAGTATATGTTTATTGGCAATAGTAATACCTTGCAGATGAGTACTCAGAAGAAAGGAGGAAAGAATTTGTGCAGCCACAAGAAATAAATAAGGGGAGACAGGGCAGCCCTGACGAACTCCTCTTGACAATTGTAATCTAGATGAGGTACCCGATTTAAGGTTGATGGAACAGTTGGCATTATTATAAAGAGTTCTTATAAACTTGCAGAATGGATCACCGAACCCAAGCTTTTGGAGAGCTAGAAAAATAAACTTGTGTTCAAGAGAGTCAAAAGCTTACTAAAAATCTACAAAAAGAATAAAACTGTCATCATCAACTAATTTGCTATAGTCTAATAAATCTAGAACAAAACGGATATTGTTTGCTATATGTCTTTTTGGCATAAATCCTGATTGAGACTCATCAATAACTGAACTCAGAACACACTTAAGTCTTTTGGCCAAAGCCCAAGCTAATATTTTATAATCGTTATTAAGAAGACAGATAGGTCGCCAATTATCAATCAATGTTGTATCTTTTTTAGGTTTAGGTATCAGAGTTAAAAGCCCTTGAGTTAAGCTAGAAGGCAAAGTTTCTGACTGAATACTCTCCAAAAACATTTTTAGCAAGAATGGTGCTAATTCTTCAGCAAAGTTTTTATAGAACTCTGCCGTTAGGCCATCTGTTCCAGGAGATTTGTTATTTTTTAGGCCCTCAATCCCCTCAATTATTTCAGAGATAGTTATAGTTTTATCACAGGCAAGCTGCTCATCTTTAGATATTGATTTAACCTCCTTTAATGACTGAAAAAAAAGGGTGGCTGAGTCCTTACTGTAATTAGATTTATATAGTTTTGAATAGAAGTTACTACAAAAAGAGTCAATATCCTTAGAACTATCAGTCAGTATGCACTTGATTTGTAGAGAACTAATAGAAAGATTCCTAGCGTTGTGTTTTTCCATTCTAAAAAAATAAGCAGAGCTCTGTTCACATTGTTCTAGCCATTTCCTCCTTGAACGAACGTAAGAGCCTTCAGCTTTATATTTATAAATATTGTCTAATTTAGTTTGGAGCTCAGTAAGTTCTGTTAGATCAGTTTCCGATAAGCTTATTAGAATTTTGCTTTTAAATGTTATGATCTTTGATATAACCTTCTCCTCTTCCTCCCTTCTCTGTTTTGCCAAAATGCTGCTAAAATGTCTAAAACACATTCCTACTTCGTATTTTAACAAATCCCAATTTAAGCAAAAATTTTTTTCAGAAGAAGCTTTCACCCAGTAATATCGAATCAGAAAGGAAATTCTTTTTTTCAATTCATCATGCTTAAGTAACGATGAATTCATTTTCTAATAAGAGGCTCTAGAATATATATTTGAGTGTCCTGTGGATAAAGGAGTAGAAAGAAGAATAGTGTGGTGATCCATTAAGGGAAAGGGAAGAATACTAACCGAAACATTATAATTTTTGAAAGAGTATGGTACAAGCCAATAATCTAAACGAGAAAGTCTTGAGTGAGTCTTGTTACCCCATGTATAAGATTTAGTATTTGGAAACTTTTCCCTCCAAATATCAACTAAATCCAACTTCTCCATGAACATTTTCAATTTTAAATTAGGAGAAGTAGACTGCCTAGGAGGAAATCTATCAAGATTATTATCAGGAGTGATATTAAAATCTCCACCAATACAAATTACAGCATCAGGAAATTTATTAAACCATAATAAAATTTTGTCTCCTATCTCATCAAGTAACAAGTCATTTTTTCTAGAGGTATTATACCCATAAATGTTTACCAATAAAACAAATATATTATTAATACAAATAACCAGAATAAGAAAATGTCCCATAGGATCTATATAACTCTGTAACACTGAACCTGCGAAATGGTTTTTCACTATCATAACACAGGCAGAATGTTCTGAACCATGAGCCATCCAAACCTCATTGCCCCATTGGTTTTTCCAAAAAGAAATGTCAATGGAAACAGAGTGAGACTCCTGGAAAAAACAAAAGTCAGTTTTAAAAGACTTAGCATACAAAAACAATGCCTTGCGCTTTACATTGTCACGCAAACCCCTGGCATTGAGGGAAACAATTGAAATAGACATTTAAAAGAACAGAACAAGAGATAATAGAACAGAAATACCAGTAGTAGAACCCTCAAGGGAAAAAAAAAAGTGCATCGATAGCTGACTAACAGTGCCGGGTAAAACCAATCTTCAGCATGAACTTAGTCAATCAAGTGAGCTTAGTGAGCTTTCTTAAAATGAAATATTACACCCACTAAAAATAAACTGGTTTCCCATGCTTAAGGTGGAAAAATTTCAGATCCATCAATAAAGGCACGACCTCCAATGAAGTGAGCTTTCTTTCTCTCCTTTCGAGCCTTATCTACAGCAGGCCAAAGCAGCTGTCTTCTTTCTCCATCAGTCGCGATGAGATCCTCAGTAAAGCGAAGATGATTGGCGCGAAGAAACTCCGATGTCCTCGCTGCCTTCCACACACTGTCTCTCGTAACTCGCGAAGAAAACTGAATGAAGATCAATCGCGGAGGTGAACTATTCTGGAGCCTTCTACCAATGCGATGAACTGTATCGATTTTGCCTGCTAGACTGCTTCTACCCTCAGGGAAAGTGGCTTCACAGATACCTTCTCAGTAACACTGTGTAAACGTAGATTCCAGCGACGGGAATATGTTTCCAAGTCAATGAGACGTTGTTCACAGAAACTCATCTTCTTCTCTTCAGTGTTCAATCTTTTCTCAACGTGACTGACTTGGCCTTTGATGTCGTTTAGTTCAGCACATACGAAGTCCACAGTTTTTTTTAAACCTTCAATTTTAAGAGCATTTTCACTCATTTTTTTCTCTAAGACATCAGAGCGAGTATTAATCAAGTTGGAGAGCGTCGAAACAACAGAAGAGATATCATCGTCTGCTTTGCCCTTCTTGGAGGGAGGTTTAGCTGGGCTATCAGAAAGTGGTGTTCTGGCCCCAGGCAGCGTTTCTTTCACAGACACATAGTTGTGAAAGTCCATCTTTTCAGATTGCCGTGAAACACGCGACAAATCTTTCCTTTTGTTAGCGGTCGACTTCATATTTCAAACATTAGAGAAAGCAGAAATATAGACATGGGTAATTTTTTTGCATAAAAGTAACTTTAAGGAGTGATATTTATGCCATTATTAAAATTTGTCAGCAGAGCTCGGCGAAAGTTAAGTTAGCAGGATGCCATCTTGGACTCCCCCTCTTCATTATGATTTATATTTTGGCGCAATTTTGTGCAACGTGTCACTGTGTGCTAGTGGTGGAAATTATGGTTCTTTCTAGAGATTCGTTCATTTTCAGTTCGTTCACCAACATGATTCGTTCAGAATCGTTCACTGATTTGTTCAGTGATCATTTCTTTGTATTACACAAAATATGCCAGCAGGGGGCTGTTCCATAAACCAAGATTAGAGTATAAGCCAGGCTTATTTCGGTTAGTCAGGCTTATTTTTGGTAGATTCGGTTTCATAAATCAAACTTACAAAAGTTCAAACTCAGTTACCCCGGCAACTTATGCTGGCAAATTAACCTGGTCCGGGGCAGGCTAACTGTCAGGCTAAGTCTGAGTTCAGGCTTAACGAGCATACCATTTATACTCACCTTCTGGTATTTCGATGTCATTTTATTTTACTTAACCACTATTAATAAAAAAATTTTTTAAATAAATAAATAAGCAAATGTACTTTACTAATAAATGTAAGAAATCATAAGGTATAAATACACTAAGAAATGTTCAAAACTTGTGTGTTTAATTGGTGAGTTTGGTTAATGAGTTTGGTAATTAATTAAAAGTATATAAATAGGGAGCTGAAATCGTTTCCAAACTTAGCCATGGCGTGTCCTTTCATAGATGAGGTGGTGGATGAGGGAGCTATAGTCTTGCGGAGGGCATTTCAAAGAGAGAGAACTTTCAGAGACAGGTCAGACCCATTGGCTTTTAATGACAGCTACCTGTATGAGCGATATAGGTTCTCAAGAGATGGGATTGCATATATTTGTAGATTACTAAGCCCATACATTGAAAATAATACACGCCGCAACAGAGCGCTCACAGTCCCACAGACGGTGTGCATTGCACTTCGCTTTTTTGCCAGTGGAACATTTTTGTACACAGTTGGAGATGTAGAGAATATCAGCAAAGCATTAGTTTGCCGCTCTGTACGAACTGTGTACCTTTCTTTAAAAAGACTACTCAATGTGTTCATCACATTCCCTGGCCACGAAGCTATTCGTACCATTAAACATGCCTTTTATGGAATAGCTGGTTAGTTCAAATAACTATAAAACATGTAAATATTTCTTGACTGTTGATTTTACATGGGACATATTTAAAACAAACATAATTTTCCTAGGTTTCCCAAATGTTATCGGTGCATTGGACTGCACCCATGTGCATATTAAGTGTCCGTCTGGTCCACATGAAACGGACTTTGTGAATAGGAAGTACACAGCATCAATGTACAGGTACGGTCCCACTGAGATGATATTGAAGGCTATGCTCTAGCACTAAGTGTTCTGTACTAAGCTGGGCACCAGTGTTTAGTTCATTGCAATTAAAATGTAGTGACCTACAGGTTTAATTTATTTTAGATGATTAGTGATGCAGATTGCATCAATCACAAATGTAGAGGCCAAATGGCCAGGCTCTGTGCATGACTCCAGAATCTTTAGAGCCTCATCTCTCTACCAGCAACTAGCAAGAGGTTGGTACTACATTACATTACTACACAACTTTATTATATATATTCATTCTGTCTATGCAGGAGAATTCTCAGGAGTTTTGCTGGGAGACAAGGGATACCCATGCCTGCCTTACCCCTTGACTCCCTATCAGGAGCCCCAGACAGAGGCACAGCACCGCTACAACATTGCCCATGCACGCACAAGAGGTCATATAGAGATGGCATTTGGGCTGATAAAGTCAAGGTTTCAGTGTCTGAAGCACCTCAGAGTGACTCCACCTAGGGCATGTAACATTGTAGTTGCTTGTGTAGTGCTCCATAACATTGCTTGTCTGAGGAGAGAGAGGCGAGCCCAGGGGCCTCGCAAGTTTAGGGGCCTCCGATGGTCTGTGTTTTTTTTTTTTTTCCTCGTGTTCAAGGCTCTAAAGCTATTATATGTCTAGTTGCTTAATGTTTAGTCAGACTGACAGCTCCCCCGTGACAGGTGAAGTGACAGCCCACCACCAGGGGTGGTCTCCCTTCCTGCGCTACTGGGTGTGTCCGTGTCATTCATTTAGTCGGAAGTTTGAGAGCGGTGATCAGAAAAGAAAAAATGAGTCGGAGGTTTGAGAGCGGTGCCCAGAAAAGAAAAAACCTTATTAAGAAGGAGTTGCGCGAAAAATGTCTGCTAAAGAGCATCCCAAAGCTCACCGGATTTTTTAAACCAGCTTCTAGTGCTACTGAAGATGCATCCAGCACCGGAGAAACATCGCTTCACACACCGGAGGCGGAGGGAGCGGAGGAGGTGCAGGCCGCGACCGCCGCGCCCGCGCTGCCCGCGCAGGTGGACGAGGAACAGCAGGGGACTGCCAGCAGCAGCATCAATAGAGGGGAGGAGGAGGAGGAGCGGGGTGCGGGTGAGTCTCAGAGAGAGGACCAGGCCGCTAAACAGTCAGATGATGACCGATATAACAGTGACCCGGGCCGCTGGGGAAATAATATTGACCCACAAGTGCGGGCTTATTGGGCGAAAATGGGACCGAAGGTCTGTCAAAATAAAAATGCGGACGTGTCAGCATCGGAACGCAAATATAAACAGCAGAGAAGATTTTTCTCAAAAATGCATTTCAAACGAAAACTCAGTAATGGAGAGTTTGTGCCCGGAGAATGGCTCTGTTATTCACCATCAGCAGGTAGTGTGTTTTGTTTTGCATGCAAACTATTTGGCCAGAACACGGAGAAATCAGCATTTGTGAGTGGGGGTTATTTTGACTGGAAACATGCAAATGATCGCATAGCAGAACATGAAAGCTGCGACATTCACAGAAAAGCCATGATCACTTACATCAGTCAAGCAGCTGACAGGGGAACAGTGGATTCAGAACTAAAAAAACAGTTCAATGAGGAGTGTGAGTACTGGACACAGGTTCTACAGAGAGTTGTTGCTGTTGCTTTCAGGGGTGACAGCCACAGGTTTGGAGACTCAGATAACGGCAATTATTTGGGGTGCATGGAGCTGATTAGCCAGTTTGATCCTTTTTTAAAGGCTCATATTGAAAAATATGGAAACGCTGAAAGAGGAACCCCATCCTACCTCTCCCTGAATGTGTGTGAGGAATTCATACAGCTGATGGGACAGAAAGTGCTCGAGGAAGTAATTAGCAGAGTGAAGCTTGCAAAGTATTTTGCTATCAGTGTGGACTCCACGCCAGATATCACCCACATTGACCAGCTGACTTTCATCTTGCGTTACGAGGAGCGATTTGTAAAATTCCTCCCTATTGAAAACCACACCGGAGAAGCACTGTTCAACTCTGTTATTAGTGTTTTAGAGGAGATGGGCATTGACATTATTAACTGTAGAGGACAATGTTATGACAATGCTAATAATATGTCAGGAGCCTGTGGTTTGGCCGTGTTGGTGTTGCTATCCACGGTGCTGAAATGAGTGTGTTTGTGTCTGTGCAGGTGCATGTCATGTGATTGGTTCAAAAGGCCTGCTGAGGTCAGAGAAGAGGCTCCTACATTTATCTGTTGCTGTTCTTGCTGTTATCAGTTATATCAGTTCAGACAGGTTGAGTATGTTTGTGCAGACAGGTGATGGTTGGTGATGATGTTTTTCATAATAGTGTTTAAAATCACACATTTTGGTTTTCGTCAACGTAAGTTGCTTTGTTGATAAATAAAGTGTCTTGTGTTTATGCTCAAGAGGGCTCAGTGATATTTTAATAACAATATTATGGTGTTTTCTGTCTCAAAGAAGGAAAACTCACTGTTGTTGCCAGGTCTTGAAAGAAACTAATGCATTTTATGATGTAGATTACACCATTTTAAAACGAGACTAAATTGAGTGGATGGCGGGGAGATTTGGGGGGCCTACAAAACCTCTCAGCCCCGGGGCCTCCCATTAGGTTAAGGCGGCTCTGGAGGCAACCAAGGATTGTTGAAGAGGAAGACTGGGGCAATGAAGCAGTATTGGAAGAAAACGAAACAGGCAGACTTATACGAGACACATATGCAAATAATTATTTTGCTTAATATGGTCTAAACCATGTGTAGCTTTTAAAAATTTCCACTGGCCCCTCAACTTTCTCCTTAGGTGAACAAACACACAGAAGTCAAAGTATTTAATGTGATTTGTCTTTATTCAGAGTGAATCTGCCTGTTAGGGGTGAAAACACACAAATTTTGTGGAAAGTGATCAAAAAGGTAACTTTTTTTTCTTTTCCTTTTTTAAAAATGGTAGTTCTACTTGCATTTTTCTGTAGCTGTTGAATTTCCAGCTCCAACTTCCTCATCTTCAGTTTTTTATACTGGATGTCGATATCAATCGCTTCCATTTGTTTAAGGAGGTAGCGTTTATACACTCCTTTTATGTTTTCTGGGTTCTGTAGCAACATAGATTTAAGTTATTTCATTGAATACTCTTGTCACATTGTTTTCATTTCTTAATACTCACTTTGTCACATGTGGTCCCAGACTGAGAGGGCTCTAGAACAGTGTCAGCATCCTGAAAACACATTATGGTCATTTTATCACACAAGTACACTTTTTAATATTCAATACAGTATCACATGGAACCTGTGACTACCTCAGGCCTCCTTGAACATACAGACACAGTCTCCTCATCCTCTTCAACTGATGGGCCTTCTCCCTGTGACCACTGATTAAACTCAGTTAAACTCATTAGCTTACATGACTGATTTAAAAGGACTCATACTCACAGGAAACATGATGTCTGGTGGATCCATAAAGCATACAGAATCTTGAACCAAAATGCACCACTACAGTAGCACAAGTACCGCTACGTGACATTACTGCTATGGTGTACTTAGGCTTACAATGCCTAAGGAAGGAGGAAATCAGTTAGTCAGGAAGGAATAATGATAATAAAACACACACACACCTTTTATATGCTCACTCCTTATACTACGTGATATCATCTTAGATGATGTCCCCCCCTCTATTCCCTCAAGGACGGGCCTCCCTTTATTAATTTCCAAAGCCAGCTCCTCTGCAGGAGTGAAGCTGGCTGGTGGTGGCCCTCCCCCAGTGCCAGCAACCTCAGTCTTCTTTTTGGTCGCTGCAATAAAAAAAAATACATAAAAATAACCCTGATTAGTTGTAACTTCAAGCTGGCATTGATTACATATATACATACCATTGGATTTACTTACCATTCTGAACTATATTTTTATATTTTATTTTCACCTGCTGCCAGGTTCTTTTTCCTTCACTTAAGTTGCTGCTGCGTGAAAGCAATTAACGTTAACGTTACGGTTATTCACAAACAAACTTTGCAATGTATTGTGACACACATTCAATGTTGATAAAGTATTTTAAATAGCTTACATCGCTACTTACGCATTGAGACGATCAGCAATTTCCTGCCAACCTTTCTCTCTTGCTTTATTTATTGCCGCTGTATTGCCTTTTTTGGTGATGACATCTTTAAATTTGTCATATGTTTCCAATAGCAAACGCTGTTCCGTTGCCGTGAACATCGCTGCTCTATCTTTTCCTTTTGTTGCCATGGTAGCCCACAGTAAATCGATTGACCCATGCTCGACTTTTCAGGACTTTTAAACAATGGCGTGCACGCGCAATTATCTAGACTATTTAAACCTGACTCAAATTAGTAAGATCACATGATCCTCAACTTACTGTTATGGAACCAATTTAAGCGCGGATGTTTAGCTCGGTTCATTCAAGTCAGGTTTTGGACTTTAATCCCCACTTTTCTAAGCGGCTTTTATGGAACAGCCCCCAGGTGGCAAAAAAAGAGTGTATTATGTGTTATGTCTTTAGTCAACGAACGTATTCACTTGTTACAAAAACTGATCTGACTTTATTAAAATATGTGTATAATTGCATTCAATATATAAAGTCTAATTAAGTCGTTTAGATGAACAAAGCACAAGGTTTTCTTTCCTAATTAGCATTTTAATTGTTTGGTCAGACAGTTTGTATATTATATATTTACATTCATAATATCGGGGATTAAACGTGGAGTTGCTAAATATCAAAACAAGCGTATGTGCACAGTACCTATAACTGCGCTTTGCATTTTCCGAGATTGACATGCTAAATGACATGCTAAAGACTAACCCGGTTTACTCTCATTCATTTAGTTCACGAACAAGATAAGCTATGTACCAGTTCATTTCATTCACGAACGACATGTATCCATTCATTCAGCTCGTTCACGAATGACATGTGTATCAGTTCAGTCATTTTATTCACGAATGAGATGTACTAAATCATTCAACTCGTGCACGAATGACATGGGTACCAGTTCAGTCATTTCGTTCACGAACGATAAGATCTCTAGATCTAGTTCAGACTCATATGAAACTCGTTCATTGAAGGGCGTATTCGTTCACTACATTCAACAAATCACATACTCTGTCACATCTCATACTCGAAGGCTCGAGGTTGAGTAATTCTTTGACAGGATGAAATGGTTGTTACCCGGTTCATTGAGCTGCGCTGCTGTGAAGGGAGGAACTTCAGTGAACAAGAAATATGAGTCAGTGGATTACGTGAATGAGAACGATTCATTCACCTAAAAGATTCGTTCAAAAAGAACGATTCGTTCACGAACGACACATCACTACTGTGTGCGACCATCACAGAAACCATTGCCCAGCGCGATTCCACAACTCCATAACTATGGGAAGAATTTAATTAATGTTACTGTAAGATAAGTATAGGCTAGATTATTGCCTACTTATGTACATACACCAATGCATTTTCAAGATTTTTTTTTCACAACAGAAGTACACCTGTATAAAATGAAAGTTTCTTTACATATTGTGTATGGGGAGCTTTTTTGGCAAACTGTTTATCAGAGCAACTTGAATGTGATGTACATTTATATCTTGAGTGTCATGAGTTGCAAAAGCAATTTAATAGGGATGTATGGTGTGTTTTTTAAAGCGACTGTCTCTCTAAAATTTCATACTGACAAGATGTGTCAACTTCCAACATCCAGGCACGCATGTGAAGCTTGATACACAGCACACAGCATGGCTGCTATGTCTTCTGTCCATCAACAAACATGGTACCAAATACTGTATTTATTTTAGGCTTAATATTGATTATCAATCAATAAATGAAGCATGAGCATTTTTACTTACAGCAATTTGGGCAGAGGCCACCACCCGAGATGCATTTTTGTTTTTGATGACCCTCTGGCCCCAGTCATCATTAATTTTTGCAGTTTTTAATAACCGCTTGCTTGGCAGTGTGGCAAAACAAGCACTGCAGGTTTTGCGGTTAGCCTGCTGATGGACCTGGCAGCTTGGGCAAGACCTGAATTTTGGCTTTGTCATTCTGAAATGTACACCCATATACAAAATATAAATATTAAATATCATACAGGGATCCAAACACACATAAGTACAAGAAAGACAGAGCTAGTCAATCTATTAGCATGTGTCATACAGCAGCAGGCTTTGCTTAACGTAACACTTTTCTAACATTATCAAAGGTAATATTAGATCTGGATGTTTGCAAGCTGGCAAATTGTTTAAGTGCAGAAAAACTCTGAAACATAAAGTCGCCAAGCGAGCTGTTTGCTTTCCTGTAGTCATAAACCATCTTTGAATACCGGCATTCCTCACAAAACTTAAGTTTGATTTACTTAGACTTCATGCAAACAGCAATCTTATCTTATAGGTTGGCCTATATTGTGCAGACTCCTGCAAATTTAATTTGGTGCAATAACCAGGTATTATATGCCAGTCTCTATCCATTAAATTGGTATAATGTGCACTTAAAACAACACCAACAAACATTCTTTGATCCCGACCTTTACACTTTCAGTTGATTAAAGTAAGTGAAGAAGAGGCAGCAACCCAGGTCATCCGTCCCTCTAAAAAGCAACCACCACTCAGATGGTAGGGGAGAGAGAGAGGGATGGAGAGAGAGAGAGAGAGAGAGAGAGTGAGAGAGAGAGAGAAAGTGAGAGAGAGAGAGAGAGAGAGAGAGATAGAGAGAGAGTGAGAGAGAGAGAGAGGGAGAGAGAGAGAGAGAGAGAGAGAGAGTGTGAGAGAGAGAGAGAGTGAGAGAGAGATAGAGAGAGAGAGAGAGAGAGAGAGAGAGGGTGAGAGAGTGAGAGAGAGAGAGTGAGAGATAGAGAGAAAGATAACAAGACAATAAAAAAATCCATTAATAGGCATTTACACGTTCAAAATAAGTTTATTAAAAATTTTTTTTTATATATATATATATATATATATATATATATATACACACACACACACACACACACACACACACACCATGTTTTTTTATATATATAAACTCGTAATTGTATTAATTTTGGACATATAAATCCCTATTAATTTCTCTATTCAAACAAGGCGTATTGTTGGACGGAAGCAGTGAGACTAAATACTATCGCATTATTTTCAGTGACTGTCTGCGTAGCGGTGCATATTAAAACATATTAAAATGATTTTTAAAACTTGCTTTGTCGCGTCCAGTGAAGAAGGAATTTAGCTGTTGCTGCGTGGTGCAGTTAACTCCACATCTGAGCCGCTGTCATCGGAATCCTTCGTGTTGCCAGATGTTGAAGGGGTTCTTGCTGTCATGGACCGCAACTATTGCTCATTGGCTTTAAAGCAGGGCACTCTCCTGCATTCTTAACATACCCTGAGGTGCACACGAACGCATTTAGAGTGTCTGTAATGAGCCGATTTCGTGTATGAGTAAAGAAGCCCTATGACTGCAACTACGCTCATTTAAATTTTCATAGAATTCTGAAATTATCGTACATTACGGGATTTTTTTCATTATTGATTGTACATCGTACTGAGGTAAAACTTATCGTACAAATCCGATAATTATCGTACGTCTGGCAACACTGGTTTCTGTGATGGTCGCACACAGTGACGCGTTGCACAAAATTGCGGCAAAATATAAATCATAATGAAAAAGTACAGTCTTAATATTTTATATCTTCGCTCAAAATTTTAAAGGGGTCAGCAGAAATGTCTAAGGAAACACGGGTATATGTTAGCCATTACATTTTAACACATCACGTCCCAGAATGCACCCATCTCTTTGCCAAAGGATATGTCCATATTAAGTAATATAAACATTTCTGTTTATATTACGACTTAACAGCGTGTCTTGAGGATGTGAAAGCTTGGCTTGCCAATAATTTTCTTTTTCTGAACTCAGACAAAACAGAAGTCATTGTTTTTAACTCCTCGGAATCCAGGCTAAGTAATCACCCTGACCTTGAATCTCTAAATCAGTTCATCTCTCCCCAAGTAAGAAATCTAGGTGTGATGGTAGATAGGTGCCTCAAATTTGACAAGCAGATAAGCGCAGTCATTGGGTCCAGCTTCTTCTCTCTTCGCTCTTTAACAAAAATCAAATCTTTTCTCCCTAAGCACTCCATGGAGACTGCTATCCATGCTCTTATTACCTCTCGCCTGGACTATTGCAATTCCCTATACTTTGGTATATCTAAGTCCCAAACGTCACGCCTACAGGTCGCTCAAAACGCAGCGGCGAGATTTCTGAAGGGAAAGAGGAAATTTGATCATGCCACCCCCCTACTAAGATCCCTTCACTGGCTTCCGATTAATTTTAGAATTGATTTCAAAATTTTACTACTGGTTTTTAAATCATTAAATGATTTAGCACCTTCTTATTTATCCGATCTACTCCATCCCTACCTTCCCACTAGAGGCCTTAGATCCAAAGATAAGCTCCTCCTTCAGATTCCCACAACCCGGCTAAAATCGAGGGGTAACCAAGCCTTTGAAGTGGCCGGCACAACACTGTGGAATAAGCTTCCACTCCATATTAGATCTGCCTCCACTTTGTCTGAGTTCAAATCATGTATCAAAACTTATCTATTCTCGGTTGCTTTTAACTTATAAGAGTGTTCTATCATAAATTGTTTGCTACTATTTGTGTACTTTATAAGTGTTCTGTTTTAAACTATCTTGCTAACTTTAGAGTACTTAACCTTTTATTTTTCCTAACTTGTACAGCACTTTGGTCGGCCTGTGGCCGTTTTTATTTGTGCTTTATAAATAAACTGAACTTGAACTTGATTTCTGCAGCAGGCTATTTATCACAACTTCATAATTAGTATTGAGATGAAAGGTCTATAAAAGTATGCTAATGGGTTTGGTTTTTATTTTTTTTTATTTTTTTTGTCGCAAATAAAGCAAAGTAGGCTCACTATAAGCCATTGCAAATAGAAATACCAATGACAATTAAAAATATCCCACCTAAATTAAGGCATGTTTAAGCCTACAGCAAATATGCAGTCCTGCAATTTTGCCGTTTTAATGTAGCCCAAAATTATATTAAAAGTGAAAAAAGTCATGATTCCGATTTAGACCAGGGTTTCTGCTCCAATAAAATATTGCGCTCCAAGCCAGGTTCGTCAAAATCCAAAGATGAGGGATTTGCATTCAAATATTGGATGAACCCCCTCTACGTTGTCAAGCGACGAATAGGGGGTACCCTCAACGTTGCTTATGGACGTGAGGGGAAAATGACCAAACGCCAGTATGTGACGAATAGGGGTGAGACTGTGTTGTCTAGGCTCTAGATTCCAGCAATTTAATTCCAACAATATTCCAGGGCATAACTTTGAGGAAAGAGGGAACTACTTTTACTTTATTTATTTTTTTAGATGTGTTTGATTAGGAAGAGTTTGAAAATGTATGTGCCTCCATTAAAAGGTCGAGAAAGACTGCTTCAGAAATAGTTAAAAAAGGGTACCTTAACCCTTGTACTCGGATGCAGTTGTTTCTGCATAAATATCAATACAGTTGGAAATTGGAGATATTCAAACTTACACCTATATGCCAGATACTATCCCTTAAGACATTTAAACAGTTCTGTCTTCATGTTGATGACCACTTCTCTGAAACAAGGCTCTTTGAATCTATGATCTATAACCCACCCCTTTAACACCATAACCGTTTTTTGTGTGAAAAATTCTTCAGTGAATTGCTCTAACTGTTAAAGGTTTCAGAGGACTGCAGAGAAGTTTGTGAGTGAGTTGCTACTGGATACTGTGCACATGTATGCATATGATTTAAAAAGCCATAAATTTTATTATGGGAAAATTGATTTAATGCATATTATTTATCACTTCTTAAAAATAGACAGCATAGCTGAGTGGCAGAGGCAGAGCTCTAGAACTACAGTCAAGAAAATGGCTGAAGGGCCAAGATGGCTGTGACTCTAGCACTAGAAACACTCTTTGTTAGGACCCTTTGTGATCTTGTTGACTAGAGTAAGAGAGTTTTTTGCAGTCGAAGAGCTCTCTCTCAAGTTATCTGGATCTTAGGGTGGCCTTGGTTGATGTTCAGATTAGCTGATATAGGAAGAATCTACTTATATGTGTTCTTCTATAGGTCCAACTGAATAGGATGATAGGAAGTGTACTTCCTAAGTGTACTTTCTTTGCTATTATTTTCCAAAGACAAGCTCCTCCTAACTGGAGTTTAGAGGACATCACAGATGCGACACAGATCAGGCTTGTTGTTGGAGGATGTCGACAAAGAGCCTTAAGTGGGGAGGCTGTCGGTACTCCAATCAGATGTAGAGCAGACTAGAGTGGGATAGACATTAGTGCTCCAATCAGACACTGGAGATTGGAGGACATTAACATCGATCCCAACCTGGCCAGTGGGGAGGACTTCTGGGACACTGGTACAAGGTTCCCGATGATTTTGTATCTCTTCAATTAGAATGACTGACACTTTACCATGAATTTGTTGGTCCTCAAAAGGTATTAGACTGTTGTATTGACAACAAATTGCAACATTTTCCTCTGGTACAGAGGTGTACAGAGTGAAGATGTACATTTTTCATGTGTGGCCATATTCAACCAGTGTTTATTTATATGTTCTTTCTGATGTCTCCCATTTCTCAATTTCATTCAGAAAAATCGAATTGGAATGTTCAGTCTTAATCTTTGGAGCAACCTGGAAATGAAAAGAAAGATAGGAAACCAAAAATATGAATTTATTTGTACCACAGTAAAAATTGGATTAGAAATCTTGCTGAAAAAGCTTTCCAAAAAATGCATCTGAAACTTCATTCAAAGTGTCTGATTTTGTAATGTTAGGTTTACAATTTTTTTTTTTTACATTTTTGAACATATCATTTCAGCACAGTAACGCAGGAGAGGCTAGGGCTAGATGTCACATGGTGCTGTATATGAAAATCATCTTATATACCATTTTTGTTCATTACATTTTATATTTTTTTACTGTTTCATGTTTGTTTCATTTGTTTTACTGTTGTTTTGTGTTTATACGAACCATGATCCATTATAAAAATATATCAAATATAGTGTGACAGTTATGCAAAAAAGCTGTGTGTTGATTTAAAACATTTATTTTAAATTATTTGTATATTTTTTATGCAAACTGTATATTATCAGCAAGAGCACAAAATCGACAGTGAATAAAAAGATGACAAAGGGTGGGAATGAACTGTCAAAGGAGTGAAGTACCATTCATTATTATTATTATTATCATCATAAGAATATAGTTTAAAATGTGTGTGTGTGTGTGTGTGTGTGTGGTGTGTGTGTGTGTGTGTGTGTGTGTGTTTGTTTGTGTGTGTGAACAGAATAATAGCCATCAGGTGCTTGCAGGAGAAGAGGTGGACTCTACCTTGACTGACAGTGAAAAAATGATTAACATTAAGTGTCCTAACCTTAGAAGATGTATTCACTTCTCATGCTTGTGAACTAATAACTAGTTTTGGTAAGAACATCTCTGAAAATAAAAAACATAAAAGGAAAACAAAGAACCAGGACATAGTTAATGACACAAATAATTTGTCTAAATATAATTGTAAATGTGAAAATTTGTGAAAAATAAACTCATTATAATAATATGCTTTAATTCCTGACACAAGAAACCCACAAAATCTATATAGATTAATTGTTTGGTTTGTTGGAGCATTGAAATAAGGTCTTAGAAAGCCACTTCACCATCCACTGGGAAAATGTGCTATGTGATACTTTTTTTCTCTCTCATTCTGTGGGAGTCTGGTTAAATCAGATAAAATATATTTCTCAGGATGCTGCAGACTTGAGGCCAAACTAACAGAAAGAAACAATCTGCTATCCAATATCAAACAAATTCAACTGTTCTCTAGCCTCAGTGCAGGTCACAGAGGTGTATGTTTTGCTTGCTTCTGCCAGCCAGCAGAGAGTAGAGTTATAATTTCCAATATACTGCTAATGTGATCCAACAACGACGTACATGTAGCTAGATAATATGTACTGTTTCTTAGAAGAATTATGGGTAACACTTTATTTTTTATTTTGAAATCTTGTTGTATCATTAATGAATAACTACACAGGAACAAATGAGTAAAGCAATATTTAACATTCTAGTAACTATTAATACAAATTAGTCATAACACAGTAATAGCAGGCAGTTGACTATTAACTAATATTTTTTCATACTTTGCAGAACACTACCAAGAACTACTATTTACAAGTTCATAATTAAAGTGAATACATAATGTATTATTTATCCTATAAATGAAGATCATGGTAACTCCTTAGTAATTACAATGAAAGCTTATTAGGTTATTGTAAGGTTTTGGATAGTAATTCCTTCCGATGACTTTGGTTATAGCTCAGGGAAGTCGTGTATTACTTTATATATTTTATACATTCATATTTATTTTTATACACCTAAATATTTATATATTTAAAATTTTTCTCACCCGTCAAATTTTCACCACATCTCAAATCGTGCATTGGGTTTCATGGCATTCTAGGTGGAAATGGCATTTTAAACCATTTAAAATAAAAGGCCCAACTTCATTAATAATTTCAGTTTAGTTAGTACATACAGCTTAATAATATTTTGCAAGTTTTGCATAGTTTGACAAAATAACAGCTTGATTGGAAATGAAATAATAATAAATAAATCATGTTTACCTGAGATATTTTAAGATATTTAATCTCCTAATATTTTCTTCTTCTCTGACACTTTCTAATTGTGTACACAAATGTTTGATAAACATAATTGAGGGATAAAATACTGATAAAATAATGATTAATGCTGTATGATGATAAGTCTGGAATTGAAACTGTAAAAAAAAAAAAGTCATTTTAAAAGAAGCTAAATAAATGATAAAGACATGGTGTGTGTGTGTGTGTGTGTGTCACGGCTTACGCTGCTGGAAGGAACACGGAGCCGAGGGATAAACGAAACAAGGATTTATTAAATAAAACATAGGCAAGGTAAGTAGCAGATAACAGGTGGCAAGTGGCAAGTAACAAGTGGCAAGTGACAAGTAACAAATGGACAAGCAACTAGTAACGAGTAGACGAGTAGACCCGACAAAACAGAACTGAAAGGACAAGGCTTTTATAGAAGGGATAATTGGGGAAACACAGGTGGATGGCATGACTAAATTAACAGGGACATGGAACACATGGGGAAATGACTAGACACACCTTGGAACTAATCAAAACCACACACGGAAGACAGAAACTGGGTCACAGGGGAAAAAAACACACAAAATAAGTCCAGGTGTGTGACAGTACTCCCCCCTCCCGGTAGGTGCGTCCTCGCACCGTAGAAACAACAAAGGGAGGCGTGGGTGGGAACTTGGGAGGAGATTCCGGTGGAGGACAGCCTCCCAGGAGGGGGCCAGCAGACAGGGACCACAGAGGAAGGAGCCAGGGAGGAGATGACGGAGGGAGGAGCCAGGGAGGAGACAGGAAGGATCTGAAGCAGGAGGCACCCGGCAGGACCCAGGCCACAGCCATCACGGCCCAAGGTGGGGCCGACGGAGGAAGGAGCCATGGAGGAGGAATGGTCACCGACTCCAGGGACTCGACCCACGGCAACGGAGCAAGTGGAGGAGGAGCCCGAGGCGGAGACGGAGAGCCGAAGAGCCAGGGTGACGGGGAGGAGCCGGAGGTCCTAGGCGGAACTGATGGCTCTGGTGACTGACGCGGCGATGTGGATCCGGAAGGCCGCGGTGAGGCCAGAGTGACCGAGGACTGAGGTGTAGCCGAGGGGATGAAGGAGCCTGACGGAGCCGGAGGGACGGAGGGATGAGGCAAAGCCGGAGGAGTGGAGTCCCGAGGCATAGGATGGACGACGCCAGACCAAGGCGGAGCCGGAGGGACGAGGGAGCCAGGCAGAGCCTGCAGACTGCCGGGCCACGGCGGAGAGGAAGGAGCTAGGAGCCATGGTGGAGCCGACGGGTCAACGGGCCGAGGCGGAGTCCAGGCCTCAGAGGCTGGAGGTGAGGGAGACGCCGACCAAGGCGTCGCTGGAGGATGGCGGTCCCGCTGAGCTCGCACCACAATGATGGTAGGCTGAGGGCGAGCAGAGGGGCAGCCAGACGACAGCGGAGGAGGAGGCAAGAGTGGGTGGGAGGGTGGGAATTTCGGAGGAGCAAGCACTGGAGTGAGCTCTGGGGCTGGAGCCCGTCCTGGGCTTAACTGGGGTTCAGGAGCCCGTCCTGGGCTTAACGGAAGATCAGGAGCCCGTCCTGGGCTTAACGGAGGATCAGGAGCCCGTCCTGGGCTTAACGGGGAATCAGGAGCCCGTCCTGGGCTTAACGGAGGATCAGGAGCCCGTCCTGGGCTTAACAGGGAATCAGGAGCCCGTCCTGGGCTTAACGGAGGATCAGGAGCCCGTCCTGGGCTTAACGGGGGTTCAGGAGCCCGTCCTGGGCTTAACGGGGGTTCAGGAGCCCGTCCTGGGCTTAACGGGGGTTCAGGAGCCCGTCCTCGGCTTAACGGGGGTTCAGGAGCCCGTCCTCGGCTTAACGGGGGTTCAGGAGCCCGTCCTGGGCTTAAAGGAGGATCAGGAGCCCGTCCTGGGCTTAACGGGGGTTCAGGAGCCCGTCCTGCGCTTAACGGGGGTTCAGGAGCCCGTCCTGGGCTTAACGGGGGTTCAGGAGCACGTCCTGGGCTTAACGGGGGTTCAGGAGCCCGTCCTGGGCTTAAAGGAGGATCAGGAGCCCGTCCTGGGCTTAAAGGAGGATCAGGAGCCCGTCCTGGGCTTAACGGAAGATCAGGAGCCCGTCCTGGGCTTAAAGGAGGATCAGGAGCCCTTCCTGGGCTTAACAGAGGATCAGGCATAGGTGCATTGGAAACCCCCTCATTTTGACCCAATTGGCGCTCCACATTTTGCTCCCACGTGGTGGGCAGTGTCGCCGGCTCTCGCACCTGGTCTGACGGGTTGCTCTCTGGCTCTCCGTCATCGGTGGGCTCGGGCTTATGCCTCGTTCCGTGGGGAGATTGTAGGCTGGGCTCTGGGTCCAGAGTGGACGTGGCGAGATCCTCCATTGGGCCGACCGTGAGAGGTGACCCATTTCTCACCAGATTCCACTCTATAAAGGCGGCGAAATCCTCCCGAGGACCATCTTCGGGCGACAACGCTCTGCACCTAGGGTTCAGGCTGGCGTGATAAAAGGTGCAGAGCGCGTAATCCGGGTAGCTGGTGGCATTAGCTAGCCAGAGAAACCGTCTGGTATGGTCCTCGAGAGACAGTCCCTCCTGCTCCAGCAGGAGGAGGAGGTATTCGGGGCGATAGAGGGGATCCATGACACACTACGGAAAGAAAAAAGACTGTGAAAAAACGGAAAACAAAACGGAGGGAAAACACGCAGTTTTTTTAACTTTTTCAGGTCGGGTCTTCTGTCACGGCTTACGCTGCTGGAAGGAACACGGAGCCGAGGGATAAACGAAACAAGGATTTATTAAATAAAACATAGGCAAGGTAAGTAGCAGATAACAGGTGGCAAGTGGCAAGTAACAAGTGGCAAGTGCCAAGTAACAAGTGGCAAATGGACAAGCAACTAGTAACGAGTAGATGAGTAGACCCAACAAAACGGAACTGAAAGGACAAGGCTTTTATAGAAGGGATAATTGGGGAAACACAGGTGGATGGCATGACTAAATTAACAGGGACATGGAACACATGGGGAAATGACTAGACACACCTGGGAACTAATCAAAACCACACACGGAAGACAGAAACTGGGTCACAGGGGAAAAAAACACACAAAATAAGTCCAGGTGTGTGTGTGTGTGTGTGTGTGTGTGTGTATATATATATATATATATATATATATATATATATATATAATATTGCATTGAAATTTTCTGGTTTTAATAAAAAATCAACCCCATGCCATAAAAGTGCCTATTAAAGAAACATTTATTACTTTTGAAAATTCATTCCCCATTCATCAATAACAGTCAAACAATGCCATAGCACTGATGCTGCTGATTGTTTACGACAAAAGAACCCTCTCTCTATAAGATATTTTAGGAAGGATCCATCTCCATTTCTGTAAGCTCCCAGCCACCTTTTCATAGAGGCCTTCCCAAATTTTTCCCCATGTATTACCCTCCCCCAAAAAAAAAACTTTACACCCTTCAGAACTCCAGTGGCAGCGCTGAGTGAGTTTTGGAATGCCTTCTTACTCTCATTGGCCTAATAAAAAAGATGTACTTTTTTCCAGTTGACTTAAGCTAAGAAGACTTTTTGATAGATCTCAAGAGTCACTTCCAGATTGTACACCTCTTCATTTGATCTAATTACTATGGAAACATCGTCAGCGTAAGCACTGGGATTAATATTTATCATTTCTGAAATAGAAATCCCACCATCGAAATTCCACAAAGTTGACGCCTGAGAGCAGTTAGCAAAGGTTCAATGGCAATGGCATATACCTGGCATACTACATCCTTGCCGTAAGCATCTGCCAACTAGAAAAGGTCTTGTGAGTGAACCACAAATTTTCAAAATACTATAAATATCAGCATACAACATTTTCATGTAAAAAAATCAATGAAGAACCAAATCCAAAAGCTTCAAAACATTTGAAAAGGAACTCATGATCCATGTGATCAAAAAATTTTCCTGATCCAAAGATAAAAAACCCACATTAAAACTATTGTCACTGGCAAATTAAATCAAATCACAAATCAGAAGCAAATGATCGAATATCGTGTGTTTTGGAATACAGTATGACTGATCAGTGTGAATTATTGTTGATATATGAAGTTTTAATCTATTAGTTAATGCTTTGGACAGTATCTTATAATCAACTACAAGCAGAGACACTGGTCACCAGTTTCTTATATCTGCAAGATCACCTTTCTTGGGTATCAAGGTGATAACTGCTCTCCGTAGACTCAGAGATAAAGTGCCAATATCCAAGCACTCTAAAAAAAAACAAGTCTTCTCCAATGACTGGCCAAAATGTTTTATAAAATTCTGTAGTTAAGCCATCTAAACCCAGAGCATTGCCTGAAGATAGATCTTTGATTGTAGCAAAGATCAATTTGATCAATTTGTTCATGTGCAGTGGCTGATCAAGCCTAGGATTATCACTTTCCGTCAAATGAGGCAGATCCTGAAGAAGTGTTTCTGTTATTTCTCCATCTTCTGCTCTATAAAGATTTTCATAAATATGCAATACATGAACAATTATTTCATATTCATTTATTTCACCTCCTTCTGGAAGTTTCAGACGACTTAAAGTTTTTCTATCTGCTACTTTCTTCTACAAATTTAAAAAAAAAAATGAAGATGTAAACCTTGCACGAATCAAAGTCTCTTTGGCTTTCTCTACCAAGAGAAGAATTTTTCTTGTTTCCAAAACTTCAACAGTACTTCCATCTTCCTTTTCAGTGTTCATTTGCAAGATATCTTGTTCAGTTTGTCTCATTTTGTTTTCAAGAATATTCTTATTATGTGTAGAATACTTCTGACAAAATAGTTTGACTTTAACTTTACTGATGTCCAACCATTGACAAAATTGTGATCCTGCAAAAGCTTATTATTAAAACACCAGTAGGGGCATTTAAATGTGCTCTCTGCAGTAGTAACATTGACAGACATATAATGATGGTCTGACAAGGGAGTGGGAGTAATACAACTATTAAAAAAAAATATCTGACAATTATTTGTACATAAATTCTGCCAAGTCTTGCTGCAGAAACCATTTTAGAATATACTTTTATCCATGTGTATTGATTTACATCAGGAAAAGCTTCTCTCCAAACATCTACAATGTTCATAATATGTTATGAACATATATATATTATATATTTTTATTTTACATCTGCTGACTGACTGTGAGGTTCTTCATGATTCCTATCTAATTTGTGATCTAAAGTGGAATTACAATCTCCAGCCAATACAATAACTGCGGAACACTATTTAAAGCTGTATGAAGTTTTTCAAAGAAAAGCATATGTTCGGTCACAATATTTGGGGCAAAAACAGACCTAAATCAGGAAAAAAAAGTCTCGATTTTAGGCTTACTAAGTCCTTTAGTGAAATCCAGGAAGTTGCTAACTTGTTGAAGTTAATACAATTTAGACCTGCTACCTTCAACAGTAAGCTGTGTCTGCACACTTTAACTAGTCTCATTGTTCTCATCCAAAATGCTCTCAATATGTTCATTATCATTATCAGAATCCTCCGTTTGCATATATGTTATAAATTCTTGAGAGCTTTCATCTTCTACACTTTAGCTAGTACTTTTGTCTTCATTATTTACCGTTACCTTAGTAAGCTTCATCTGTTTTATGTTGCTATGTGAATTGTGTTCAGTATCTACCTGCTCTTCACAGAAGCCTGTTACTGATTGTGAGACCATGTTCTCAATTCCACTTACAACAGTCACCTTATCTGTTTCCACAGAAGCATCTATTGAGTTTTCTGAGACCACACTCACCTCATGCGAGGTTCTCGGTGCGGCACCTTCAACAACTGACACCTCCAATGATACAACAGCCATATTTATCTCACTACTTGCCTGGTTGTTACTTTATTAACAGCGGCACCTTGATATTAACTTTCACTCCATTTTTATTCAGACAAGACTGCTGAACATGCCCAAACTCTCAGCACACAAAACATTTAACCGTCTCTGAACTCATAAACATCGTATAACCTTTACCATCAATACTCAACTTGACGGGCAAGTTCAAAGCCTCATTCTGGGAATTAAAAATCATAATTGCTTGGCGTCTAAATGACATTACATGTTTAAGGTCGACACACATAAAGCCAAGTGGGATCAGCGTGATAGGACCCATTAGCTTACTGTACCTCCGAAGTATCTCCTCAAATTTTTCACTTCTTACAAGCACCGGTACATTTGAAAGAACAACTTTTTTGTTGGACTTGACAGAGGTAGAACAGGCACAAATGTGTCCTTAATTGTTAATTTCACTTAGAAACAGCACTATAGTCTTATTCATGCATTATGCAGACCTAATGTTTGTGCCACTGATCACAGAACTCATATAAATCCTTCACTGAGACCGAGGCATCTTGCATGCATTTACACTTATGCCTAACAGTCATCCCCAGACAATCGCCTGCATTTGTCTCCATTACTCGGAGCACGCTGACCGAAGGCTTTTAATCCAACTAAAAAATTGTACAAAAATAGAGAGTTGAAAAATTAAACTCACTCAAGGACGCTCACTCACGCCAACCAACTCCACTGTACTCACACATGTGCGCACAGATACACACACGCACACACACACAGACACACACACGTTTGTTTTTGTGAAAAGTGGGGACATCCCATAGGCGTAATGGTTTTTATACTGTAGAAACTGTATATTCTATGGCCCTACACCAACCCTACACCTAACCCTAACCCTCACAGGAAACTTTGTGCATTTTTTCTTTCTCAACAACAACAAAAAAAACGCATTCTGTATGATTTATAAGCGTTTTGAAAAATGGGGACATGGGTTATGTCCTCATAAGTCACCCTCTCCTTGTAATACTGTGTCATACCCATGTAATTATACAAAGTTGTGTCCTGATATGTCACAAAAACAAGAGCACATACACACACACACACACACACACACACACACACATTCAACCTCAGAATTATGGCAATCACTTCATTTTACAGCTGAAGCTTTATACTGCTTCCTTGACAAAACCACTGATTAAAATTAATCAAACTATTGGAATAAGAGGAACATCATGTATATTCATCATTTATCCATCCTTTTACTAAATTGCTTCAGTTTATTTCTCTAAAAGCTCATCTGTTAAGCCCAATCAGTAATCTCCTGACTTTCAGAATAACCCTCTTGAATCCAATCTGAATTCGGTCCATGGAAACTATAGCCAATTTGTTAAAGACTCCTGCTGTTTCTTGTTGCAAACAAATGGGAATGTAGAGAAAATCAGCCAAAATCATGTATACAGAATGACCTTAAACTTTTTAATTATGTTTTATGTCAAATAGATTCAATTACAGTTACATCCTTGTATTAATAACAGAACCATCAGAGTTATACATTTAGGCTGACATTATATACATGACTGTCAACACACCCTCTGAATATTATTAAACAGTAAAATGAGGAATGGTGAGCTAATGTGGTGTTTATTTTTAAAATGGGTAAAGGGTGCATGTGTAATTCAAAATATATTTATGACTTTTTGTAAATTTATAATGTTGATGTTGGCTGCTTAGTGCCAATTCTTCATGACTGAAAGAAAACTCAGTGTTTTGCCTTCAGATTAGAACTCTGCAGGTGCTGGTCTTATTATAGTGCCCTTTTAGCCTATGTATAATGCATGCACCTGCAATGCATAATAGATGTGAACTTTATGGTAAAATGCTAGCAAAAGGCTAAACAAATAACAGGCAAGGGAATATGTCAGCTTTGTTAGTAAATTATTAGCTTTACACAGCAGGGCCAGTTGTGAATCAGCTCTGAGTGCATATGAGCAGTGGTTGTTGAAACTAGTTAAACAGTGATATAATAAGACAATGTTAATTTGTTAAATTGGAAGAATTGATAAACACAGTTTCATGAAATAATCTCTCTCTCTCTCTCTCTCTCTGTGTGTGTGTGTGTGTGTGTGTGTATGTACAGTATATGATAAATAGGATTTTTATGCCATCAACATTTTTTGATGCACTGAAATTTCTTATTACCAATTTCAATATCACAAAAAATACTTGCCCAAGTAAAAACAATCTTACTAGAACACAAGTAAACAGTCACAAATTATAATAGACCAAAGATACATACAAAATCAACCTACCTGAAAAACAAACAACTAAAAAAGAATAAATAATATTATATTGTGTTAAGTAAAATAGATCTATGTAAAAATAGACTGAATAGCTTCACTGTATAAATTCAATATACATTAATTATTACTTATTTTACAAAACTAATTAAGTCAATGACAGTGAGTGATTTTCTTTCTGATGTTTGATTTACATTATTGACACAAATGGCAATAGCAGCTGTATTAGGCTGCTTTAAATGAATAGTTCACCCAAAAATAAAAAAATTATATTGTTGTTCTAAACCTGTATGAGTTTCCCTCTGCTGTTGAATGCAAAATAATATATTTGGAGCAATGCTGGTAACCAAAAAAATAATAAAAAATAAGTCAATGGGCATTATTCAAAATATCTTCTGTTATGCTAAGGAGAACAAAGAAATTCATAGAGGTTTAGAGCAACTTGAGGGTGAGTAAATGATCATTTTTGGGTGAAGATCTCATCATATAATGCCAGGATCTCATACAGCCTACTACTGCCCATGCTTAATATTTAACTAGTAATGTTGATGTAAGACACATGACTGTGTTGACGGGGATACTCGCAAAGATGGGCATTTTGACACATAACTATGTATTTGAATGTTTAAGCACAAGACACAGAAAATAACTCAAGTTTAGTCGGGTGATGTACGAGCAGGTGTCAGGCTGAAACCGTCTTAACGCACGCATTTACCTACATTAATTCTGCCCCGATGCTTAATGTCCATGAATAGTTTAAAACCATTTGTTTTTAAACCACGATACTTAAAACGCTTTTAACTGATAATCATACTGTGACGAGTGGGGCGGGGCCGAGGGACGTGGGAACGAGGAGCGAGGCCGGTGGAGTGATTGGAGATAAACTACACCTGTTCGAACCACCGGTCTCGAGTCCCACGGAGGAGATGGAAGGATATAAAACTGGAGCGACGACAGTGAAGGACGAGAGAGGACCAGGCCTGGGCTTTATTTTATGTTTTGGTTTTTATTTGTGCGCATCAGTCGTCCGCGAGGGGCTGATGCGCTGTTTTGTGTTTATTTTTGATTATTAAAGTTTCATTTGATTGTCCGCCGGTTCCCGCCTCCTTCTTCCTGAAGATTACGGAGTTTTTATTATTACAGTGGTGCCGAAGCCCGGGAGAAGGAGGGACGCGCTGCTGAAGATCCCTCGCCGCTGTGGTGAATTCCGCGGTGCCATCGAGCAGGCGAGGAGTGTGCCGCCATGGACACTCTAGGCGGTGGGCTGGAGTGAGTTGCCGTGGATGGGCGAGCTCGCTGCCGGCCACCCGTGATGTGGAGGGGCGGCTGCAGTCCGTGAGGGAGCGGAGGAGTCGGCGCCGTTCGCCAGGGAGCCGGAGCCTGCTGCCGTCCGTCTGAATGGGGAGGAGCAGGGAACGGGGGACTCCTGCTGGCTGCCCAAAACCGGAGGAGCCGTCGCCGTCCACCGGGTTGGGGGAGTAGAGCGCAGTCTCGAGGGTACCCCCCGGCCTGCAAGGGGCGATGGGGGTATGTGACGAGCTGGGCGGGGCCGAGGGACGTGGGAACGAGGAGGGAGGCCGGTGGAGTGATTGGAGATGAACTACACCTGTTCGAACCACCGGTCTCGAGTCCCACGGAGGAGATGGAAGGATATAAAACTGGAGCAACGACAGTGGAGGACGAGAGAGGACCAGGCCTGGGCTTTATTTTATGTTTTGGTTTTTATTTGTGCGCATCAGTCGTCCGCGAGGGGCTGATGCGCTGTTTTGTGTTTATTTTTGATTATTAAAGTTTTGATTGTCCGCCGGTTCCTGCCTCCTTCTTCCCGAAGATTACGGAGTTTTAATTATTACACTTACATCATGATGCGCAAAACTATTGACATTTTTCTACCGGGTTATTTCCCAACTCTTAAGAGAATGTATAGAGTTTGTTAAAAAAAAAGGCAAAAATTCATAATCAAAATAACCTAATCTGTGTGGACGATGGCTCTGTGTTTTTATCTGTCCACTTGCTGTTCCACAACTTCCACTCCATCATCAGCTTAAAAATCTCAATTAAACCTTTGTCATTTATATAGTACTAGACACATTTTTGAAATACATAGGCTTACACTTTATTGGCTGAATAACTGGCATGAAGATGACACACGAGCTCAGTCTGCACGTAGAGATGGAGGTGGCAAAGAAGACTGCATGGGGAGCAACGTCGCTGTTTTTGGTAAAACATGATTTTGACGACTTCATTAAGTTTTGTTTTATAGAAAACTCTTTTTAAAAGATTTTAGTTTTGTATAAATTGTATCTTAATTTTGATCAATGTTTTATCAATCTGTTGCCCGTATTTAACAAATAAGATGCAAATATATAGCAGACACTGTAATGAGGCGCCGGCACGATCACTTGCATTGCATGTGAACTGGAGGGCACCAAAACTCAGCTTGTGCCTCACAGATTTGAGAAATATATGCTATATATTACAGAAAGCTTGAAATGTCTTCTTTTTAGGGGTGTAACGGTACGCAAAAATCACGGTTCGGTTAATTTTCGGTACAGTAAGGGAAAGAAATGCAAACATTAAACTGCAGTTAGTTTATTACTATAAACTTTTTTTAACAATTTGTTTACAATTTTTTAAAATACTTTTTAATAAAATATATATAAAATAAAAAAAAGAATAAGAAATAAAATACTGCTGCAAAGTTCTCCACTAAATAAAATACTCTCAGTCTAAAACCAATATCATATAATAAAATATAATGAAAAATATAAATAAATAACTATGATTACAGTGCAGCATTACCAATCCTTGCTTGTAGGCCTGCTCATATTTAAAAAATATATATAACTTTTCCAAAGTTTAAAGTGCAGCATCACCAGTTTCAGTTTTTAGACCTGCTCAGATTTCGTTATTGCATTGGACCGATCGGAATTAAGAGCAAAGGTCTGTTTAAATGCCGACGGGAGCTGCGTTTGAATTACAAATTTTTTTTCCTAGTTGTAGTGATGTTCACACTCGCGTGATGCCTTTTGAACACCTTAGGCCGGTGACACACTGGCATATTGCATCTGTCAAACATAGTCTATTTTGCCGTCAATACTGTTGACGGTGTCCTTTATCAGTAGGCCTTATATTTATGCTCAACATGAAGTATAGATATTGTTGTCGTGAAGACAAGATCGTGGTCTGTCGGCGGCCTCCCTCTATGTCACCTATATTAGCAGCAGCGCGTCAGCGCCGCGTCAGGCACGATTCTGGTGTGTAAAGACACAGAAAACGCGAAGCAGCCGTCACGCAACTGACACGCAGCAGAAACGCCACGCAGCCAGTGTGTCACCGGCCTTAGAATCAGCTGCAGGGCGGGATATGCGCTGAACACGGAGACTTCCGCCACTTAATATTTTCGTTTGGAAACACGAAAATGTACCTATTGTTCCGCACACAAAATATTGCATTTGGTCATTCGGTACACACGTACACCGTACCGAAAGCCCTGTACCGAAACGGTCCGGTACGAATACATGTACCGTTACACCCCTACTTCTTTTAAACAAAAATATTCAAGCCAAAATAAATGGGCTACTCTCTGATGATGTAATCCATATGAAATGTGCATTTTTCTCTGGCGTTCATGGCGAGTCTGCATCGTCAACTTCATCTTTGCAGTGACACAGAAAACACCAGTTTATTACTAAACAAAAAAAAAGACTCCTTGCATATTTTCGAACCAGCAGGCCATTCTGGGTTGAGTGAGACCCCATGGAATGAGCGAGCGGATCGGGATATTCAGAAATGCGCTCTCCGCTGACGAGCTCGGATCGGAACAAACCCGAGCCTCAATGTCTGCAGAAATGACCAATGACCTTGCAGAAACATAAAAATAGACATAGCCAGACTAGACTATTTTAGTACAAATTATGAGCTTACTGACGATTTTTTATAATTCTTGACAAAATTATAATATTAAGATTAGTTTTTTTTTTTTTTGCCTAGTTAGTTTTGCCTACGTTCCTCTGGCCCAATGACGCTACGATGAGCATTTACTGCTTTTTAAAAATGTGGGTCAGGAAGCGGGTCAGGTACAATATTTTATTTGTTATTTTTTGCGGTCTGAGTTGCGGGTGGGTTAGTTGAAAACGTTGGTCTGGTGCGGGTTATTAATACATTGACCCGCGAATCACTGGCCTGCATAACTGTGATATTATCATTGTGGTAAGGTCTGGCTCAGGTTAAACCCTTTGTAAAACATGAATGAATACAGGAAATGGAACCCATTTGTATATATTTTTAAATAGAACAGTATAAAAAAGTAGTGCAACAGCAACTTAACTAAATAAATATAGAAATATAGAAATATATATATATATATATATATATATATATATATTTTTTTTTTAATTTAAAGTGCAGCCACAATATTTTAAAATAAAAAAGCCATTTACATTTTTAAATAGAACAGTATAAGACGAGCCTTTCCTTCAACAAAAAAAACGACAATATAGGTCGTTTGTGCAAGCACCTTATTACAACCTATATTTACGTTTTAAAGTTAAGCGGCCTCTAGCAGGCGTAAAAATAATGACAGTATCGCGTTGCGTCTGTCTTTATGAAATGACGTATAATGTAATAACCAATCAAAACGCACGTTTATTTAAATGCAGTGTGTGGACTTTTTACACCGATCTTACAGTAATTCGTACATATTTTACTAGGTGGCTTATTCATTTGAATGAGCACACCTAACCCCACCCCTAAACCTAACCTAAACTTATCTACTCCACAGCCAATCACGGGCATCCTCCTTGCTCGGGCCCTGTGGCTTCTGCCCCACCTAGCCCTATTATTAATCCGGCCCTGATGACCAGTAATAATCCACTGTTGTCTTTAATTAAAAAACGGCAGTACTGATTCTATCTAAATTATGATATAAGACTCATTAAGCAAATCATTGATGAATGCACTTATTCTTTCTGATCATATTGACTCTGGGTGTAGCGCCTCACATTAACATTACTGTCACTGAGACTCATGTTAGGTTATGCAGAAGGCAAGCAATCTTCATCACTTCAATAATAATGGTAATTGCTATGGTTTATAATTTAATATAGCTAGCGGTCATTCAGTTCTGGTTTCAGTTTCATGGACTTTTAGTTTTGCATCTTATTGTTTCCTGTGTTTTCTTTTCAGTTTCCATAGTTGTCATGGTTTCTCAGTGTGTTCCAATTTGTTATAGTTAAGCCATTCAAGTCATGTTTACTTTTTATACTGTTATCAAGACTATAATTGTGTAATACAAACCCGATTCCAAAAAAGTTGGGACACTGTACAAATTTTGAGTGTAACGAATTAAACCTTCATAATTATCGGCAAGAAGGAGGCGGGAACCGGCGGACAATCAAATGATATTTTAATGATCAAAATAAACACAAAACAGCGCATCAGCCCCTCACGAAGACTGACGCGCTCGCGGGGACCTGCGGGAACCTAGGGGTAGGACAGACGAGGCGAGAGAAAAGGAGATGGAAGGAAGAGCGACAGAGACGAGAGAGGGGAGAGAAAAAAAAACAAAAAATCTGGTTCCCAGACGCACTGCTGCTCGGCCCTCCACCAGCTGGGTGATCTCCTCCGCGGATTCACCACAGTGGCGAGGGATCTTCAGCAGCGCGTCCCTCCTTCTCCCGGGTTTCGGCACCACTGTAACGAATTAAACTTTCATAATCATCGGGAAGAAGGAGGCGGGAACCGGCGGACAATCAAATGATCAAATTAATGATCAAAATAACACAAAACAGCGCGTCAGCCCCTCACGGACGACTGACGCGCACAAATAAAAATCAAAACACAAACTAAAGAGGACCCAGGTCTGGTCCTCTTTCGTCCTTCACTGTCGTCGCTCCAGTTTTATATCCTTCCATCTCCTCCATGGGACTCGAGACCAGTGGGTCCACTCCACCGGCCTCGCTCTGTTCCCACGTCTCTCGGCCCTGCCCCACTCGTCACAGTGAGTAAAAAAGGAATGGAATATAGATAGCATATCAAATGTTGAAAGTAAGACATTTTGAAATGTCATGCCAAATATTGGCTCATTTGGATTTCATGAGAGCTACACATTACAAAATAGTTGGGAGAAGTAGCAATGAGAGGCTGGAAAAGTTAAATGTACATATAAGGAACAGCTGGAGGACCAATTTGCAACTTATTAGGTCAATTGGCAATATGGTTGGTCATAAAAAGAGCCTCTCAGAGTGGCAGTGTCTCTCAGAAGTCAAGATGGGCAGAGGATCACAAATTCCCACAATGCTGTGGCGAACAATAGTGGAGCAATATCAGAAAGGAGTTTCTCCAAGGAAAATTGAAAAGAGTTTGAAATTATCATCATCTACAGTGCATAATATCATACAAAGATTCAGAGAATCTGGAACAATCTCTGTGCGTAAGGGTCAAGGCCGGAAAACCATACTGGATGCCCGTGATCTTCGGGCCCTAAGCATCACTGCATCACATACAGGAGTGATACTGTAATGGAAATCACAACATGGGCTCAGGAATACTTTCAGAAAACATTGTTGGTGAACAAAATCCACCGTGCCATTCGCCATTCCCGGCTAAAACTCTATAGGTCAAAAAAGAAGCCATTTCTAGAGAAAAGTTGTTTTCTCTGGGCCAAGGCTCATTTAAAATGGACTATGGCAAAGTGGAAAACTGTTCTGTGGTCAGACAGATCAAAATTTGAAGTTCTTTTTGGAAAATTTGGACGCCATGTCATCCAAACTAAAGAGGACAAGGACAACCCAAGTTGTTATCAGCGCTGAGCTGATGAAGCCCGCATCTCTGATGGTATGGGGTTACATGAGTGCATGTGGATTGGGCAGCTTACACATCTGGAAAGGCACAATCAATGTTGAAAGGTATATCCAAGTATATGCTCCAACATATGCTCCCATCCAGATGTCGTCTCTTTCAGGTAAGACCTTGCATTTTCCAACATGACAATGCCAGACCACGTACTGCATCAATTACAACACCATTGCTGCGTAGAAGGATCCGGGTACTGAAATTGCCAGCCTGCAGTCCAGATCTTTCACCCATAGAAAACATTTGGTGCATCATGTAGCAGAAATGACTCAAACCAGACAAATTAAAGAGTCGATCAGGGCTGTGGCTGAAACATGAGCCAAATTCCTCAGTAAGGCAACAGGAAGTCATAAAACATTCTGTGCCACAAGTCCCAAGCAAGATGACCAACCAACCCTTTCACTGAACAGCTTTCAACATTAACACCACTAAAACAATTATTGACAATTTCAATTCAGAGAAGAGATTGTCAAATTTGTTGTTCGTATTTGATAGGCAACGCCGGACATCACGTGGAAACCCATGAGAGTACTACACAAGTTCCATTGACTTCCCCCAACAGAACCAGACTGAAATTCCTAAGGTGGGGGGGGGGGCCTTTGAACCTCTGGTCTTTGAACCTTTTTTTTTCTGGGAAAAATCGGACCACATGCTTGGTAAGATAACATATGATTTATGATACGCCAGAGCAAAGACAATATCTGATTGGTCAAGACAACATTTGAGGTGTGGCCAACAGGCCAGTTTAAATATTTAGGACACCATAAAATCTTGCGTTTTAGTTTTTAGCTATGCGTTTAGCTTCTGCTATTAGTCATGCCTGCTTTTAGTTTGCTTTTAGCTTTGCTTCTTAGCTTTAGCTTTTAGCCATGCTGTTAGTCATCACTGTTCTTTGAGCGCGGTTCCAGCGTGCTTCGGCCTGCCTGCTGCTACTTAGCCACGATGAGAAGAAACACCACCTAGTCTCGTCAAACTTTACTTCTTTTCTTTTCCGTTTGAGAGTTTCGTGTTCTGAGTTAAGTTTTGTAACGTCGAGTTCAACTTCAACCAGCCACACAACTCTGCATCTTCAGCCAACGCCCAACCACGGGCTTCCCAAGACGTCACTTCAGCGACTACTGAACTTCCAGCCAATCAGCGACATCGGAAACCCCATTTCAACGACATCAAAGGGACACCTTTACACAGGCAATGTACCTTCAGACATTTGTACTGGTGTATCTAATATAATTTTAACCTCATTGAGGAACTCAATGCGAGGGTTAATTAAGTGATTGATGGCTGTTCATGTCTAGGCAATTTAACGTATTGCTGTAAACTTGGGATTCCACATTTCCATTCACTTAAACTCATCTTTCCCTAACTTTCGATCTTCCTGCAACTTGTGTGAAATGTGTGAGTGCGTGCGTTCATGTGTTAGATTAGTTTATATGTCTTAGATTTATCTAATAAAGCCTTATTCATATTGAAAAGAGAAGTATCTTGTGTTTTGTGCTTACAAGTTAATGTCTTAAACTGCCGATCTTGTTACTGTGCTAATTGATAGTGTTTTCACTATACTTTGGATATTAATATCCAGCGCAGATTTGATGTTAAACGGCTCGTTCAATGAATCGCAGGGCGTCTCAGTGCTCAGCCGTGAAAGAGTGATTCTGTTCAAATTCCCTTTGCAATCTTAAATGATTCCCTTTGAGTTAAATTGACCTGTTTCCCTTACAATCATAAAGAGGAAGATGCTACAAAGAAAACCTAAGACAGTTGAGCAACTAGAAGCCTGTATTATACAAGAATGGGACAACACCTACTCAGTCTCCAGACGTTTGCAGACTGTTATAAAAAGAAGAGGGGATGCCACACAGTGGTAAACATGACCTTGTCCCAACTTTTTTGTGATGTGTTGATGCCATGAAATTTAAAATCAACTTATTTTTCCCTTAAAATGATGCATGTTCTCAGTTTAAACATTTTATATGTCATCTATGTTGTATTCTGAATAAAATATTGAAATTTGAAACTTCCACATAATTGCATTCGGTTTTTATTCACAATATGTACAGTGTCCCAACTTTTTTGGAATCGGGTTTGTATAATTATACATTTAACATTTATCAACAATAACAACAACTAACATGTAAAACAATATAAAAATAAATTAAGTTCGGAAAAGTGTTACTTGTGACCCAGCTCAGAGAAGGCTTTCATATGCACTGCAGTGCTGTTGTTACTCCCTGCACAGCAAGGGTTTCTAAAGTGCATACAGCATACACTTTTAAAAAAAAGTTTCTTTATTGGCATTGATGGCTCCGTGAAAGAACCTTTAACAGCCATGGACCCTTTCAAATGCACAAAAGGTTCTTTATAGTAAAAAAAGGTTCTTCAGATTATTTAAATATTCTTTACACTAAGAAATGGTTCCTTTATGAACTGTTCAGTGAAAGGTTCTTTAGGAAAATCAAAGTGGTTCTTATAGCATCACTGTAAAAACCTCTTTTTGAGTGTACAGCCCAATGTTCTTCAGGGTCAAGCCCCTTAAATCCCTAAACAACATTTTATTGAGTATGACATGTAAACCTTTCTCTTCACTGCTCTTATTGAAGTCAAAGTGAGTATTTTTGTCATAATCCATGCATCTAGCCTTTTGTGAACAATTGCATTGCACATAAATCAGACGTTTTCATTGTACATGTTTCTTTAATGACCTGTGAAGGTGAGAGGAATGCTGATGGGGCATTGTGACCTACTAAAAGGGCAAAGATGGTAGCGGCATGTGGCAAGAGCACTGTTGATGACTCAAATAAAGTTATTTAAGCTTTACAAATCCATTTCAGTCGCTTTTCCTTTGCAGAGTTATAGCTGCAGAGCTTTGAATAAATCAATAGCAAGCCTCAATCAATCAGTTATTTGGGATTAAATTCTGTCAGTGTCCTCTCTCTGGAGCTGGACTGGCACAGGTTCCATGAGACAGCCAAGAAATGCATCCTCTCGCTAAATGCTGGAAAGTGTGATAGCAAATGTGTTTGTGAGAGAGTGTTTGTCCTGGGTGTTTTCGTTTTCGTTTTTTTTTTTTTTTTGGCTCACCGTTTGGTGTCTTTTATCAAAGTCTCAGATGGATGCTGTCTTGGCATGTGGCTTTAGGTTTTCAAATATCAATGTATAAATAACTATTTCTAAAGCTCTTTAAAAATCTTAGCTAAGTAGTTTGATGGTTTTCACTAGTTTAGGTTGATCAAGTTGGTCTCTTTTCCTGGCCAAACTGTTTGCTGGTTTTGACTATTACATTAGTATTTATCTCAGTTTTGTTGAAATATTCTTAACTATTAAGACATGTTATTTGCTTATCTGTGTTTCAGGTTCAAATTAATCAGTAGTTAACCAAATTAGTTTTTGTCAGTTGTTATCTGTGAATCACATTTTTACAGTTCATAGCCTTTTACAGTTCAGTTCAAGGTGCTGTGGCGCTTATGGTGCTTATCATTTTATAATTGGGATTTGAACATTTTCTCCACTAATAAATACATTGACAATGACGTTATTGACAGGCAAGAAAAATATGTAGAGACTAAAAATATATGTAAAATAGCCCTACCAGTGTGGAAAACAAACATATGGCCTTGTCCACAGGTAACATTAAATATGATTTGAGTACTCGAAAACAGCACTTGGCTAGAATCCAAACCCATTTGTTTTTGAGCTAAATTATAAAGCTTTTTAGTCAACATGTTTGTATTGCAACCTGAAAGACTATGCTAAAGTGTTATGGTAACCACTCTTTAGAATCTTTTGGCAAACGCATTGCTTCATTGGTGTCCAATTCATGAGACAAAAGGCTGTATGCACCACTGTTGTCTTTAGAGTTCAGTGGTGCAAACACATTGCTGTCATTTCTGAACATATTTCTTGTTGTTTGCTTCTGGCATGAAACACTCTTGGTGAAAGCAAAAATCCTACATTTTCTCAGTGGTACCTGTACCGTGACACTGTAAATGTGAGAATACATAAAAAAGGTATTTTCCCTGTTGCTTACAGTTAAATATTTGTTGTCGGTTTGTTCAGGTATTAATCGATGTGCATTTTGTTTTGTTTGATTTTTGTTTTGTTAATCTCTTCATCTGTGAATTGAAGTGGATTTCTAAAACGACAATTGAAAAAGACAGCAAATTCTGTTCTATATAGCACTTAATTTACCACTTAGTTGAGACCATATTGAATTTCAGTGCTGATGTAATAGGCCTAGACACAAATCATGAAGTTACAAACCCTCTTAGCTCCACATTCAGGCAAAGGTTGACCCAATTCATTAGATAAAGGTTGCCATAATAAATGGGCCTATAATTAGAACTCACAGGCATTATTTAATGGTGAAAGATCTCTCAACGATGATTACTCCCAATTAATATATCTGTAATGCTGCTTGTGAATAAGAAGCATCACTGTACATTAATTGCAATGCAATACATCTCTGCAATAATGTGCCTAAAGTTTCTTTTAAGATTTGTGTTTTTCTTCCAAGCCAGCTGAAGCAAATTACAGAGACCAATTTGACTTCAAGAGATAGAATCAGCACACACACACACACACACACACACACACACACACACACACACACACACACACACACACACACACACACACACACACACACACACACACACACACACACACTATTTGATTGACAAAAATACTCCTCCCATATGTAAACAATTTTCAAACAACATACATTCATTTCATTCACATTCAGCATTATTACAGCTGTGAAAGTAGGCCACAATTTAGCTGTTCACAAACTGTCAGGTTTTCTTTTTCACTCATCAACAGGTTAAGCAGTGCTAAACGAAGGCGGTTAGAGGAGATATGAATATTTAACCTCTTAAGACCTGGCAAAACATTTTAGGAAACAAACTTTTTTTTTTTTTTTTTTTTATTATTTTTACAATTACATTGTTTAGAGCATAAAAAAAATATCGGGACTCAACTAGAAATTAATAAAAAGACATGAATGTACATGCGGAGGCAATAATAATAATAATAATAATAATAATTATATATATATATATATATATATATATATATATATATATATATATATATATATATATATATATATATATATATATATATATATATAATTATTATTAATTTTTTTTAAATCACCAATACATTTTTAGTTTTCAGGATTTTTTGTTTAAGCAAACTTTATATAAAGATAATTCTCAACTATGTTATTACAGAATGCAAAATGAGTGCAAAATAAACAGTGTTTCTCATTATATATATAATGTATCTATAAACTAAATCAAATTTGCATATTAATGTGTTATTGGGGCAACATGTAATGAAAAAAATAAATGTAATAATGGGAGTAATAACTGACAAGATTTTCATGATAATATAAATAATTAATTGGAATATTGAAATATAATTTATTTCCTTATTCATTTGTCATGTCTACCAAAATGTGTAATAAACATGATTTTAGTCACGGTGTCTGTTTTGCAACAGAAAGTCATATTTTGATTTGAAACCCCATAACATTTTCCTGAAATGTTGATTTATGACACATAGTTTAATTTAGTCAGATTGAAATGCTAATTACAAAATATTATAACATTTCCACAATTTTACAGATAATATTACAGACCTTTTTGAAAACCAAGTAGAGGGAGTGGTCATGGTGAAACATCCAAACATGTAGTCTCTCTAAAAAGCCCTGGATGTGTTCTCTATACAGGACATCCAGACTTAAAAATGTGGCATGTACAGTCTCAGAGATATACACTAAAATATAATCATATAAGGATGCAGGGTCTCAGGAGGATAGCACAACTAAACACTAAATAAATGTCTCATCAAGAATATAAAATTGTTAATAAATGATATTTCTTTTAAATGTACTATACCACCTCTCAAATTCCTTAGAGTTTATTATTTTTTCAAAGCATTTCTTTTTGACTATCTAAAGGAACCCTGTTCTCTAGCCAATGTTTGAGACTATCGTCAACAAACTGTCTGAGCATCATGATGACTCATGGAGCTTGAACCTTCTGTATTTCTCTTCACAGCGAGATATTCAGCGGAAAGTTCAATCTTTTATTCAAAGAGCTGCAGAGGACACTCTCTCTGCCCATGTCATTCTTGAGAAACAAACTGGGGTCATTTCCACAGCTCACCCCCACATGCTGGGCTCTCTGGAGGTTTAGCACATTTGTTTTTGAGGTCATTTGGGAGGCTTTAAGACAGACTAAGTCTTTTATGTGCAGATTTTCCTTGACTTTGTCTTTTATTATAGAGGCTAATACACACACAGTCTCTCTTTCATTGCTTAAGTGTGCTTTATGAGCATTCAAACAGGAGTAGAGGCTGAGACAATAATTAATTAAACACAACAGTGCAAAACATAAAGTCAGTATTTTAAGTAAATAAATATATATTGAAAGAAAATGTAAAATAATAAGGAAGACAATGCAGATGTGCTGTTTGCTTTCTAGCACATTCACACTTCCTAGTGACTAGAGGTTGTACTATACAGTAGGCGATGGTCTCCATGGCAACCAACCCCAATTTTATGACAAGCATTGAAGGGCATAATAAAGACTTAGAATGCTTTTACGTAAAGGCTGTCACAATTTCCTTTTTCTTTTTTGCAGTTTTGATAGTATGGCATGCAGTTGTGTGGATACCAATATTTCGACAACTGATGTGTTTTCATGATAGCCAAATCAGTCAAAACAATAATCAAAGATTGCAAAAATCTCATTCTGTAGCTAAAGCTATGTGCTAAAGCTATTTCTGTGACCTAATTGAGAAACAGAAGCCAGCAAAGCATGTCAGCTTGAATGTTAACTTGAATGTTCTCATGAAATACATTTCTAATACATATAAGCATCATGAAAATCACTTTCTTTATTATATCAGAGGTAAATGAAATATGTTACAAAGGAGTCTTCTGGCATATCTTCTAGTATATCTCTTCATGTTTAACTGGGCCACTGTTATCAGATTAACGTCTTGAAAGATAATGACATCTTGGATCTGAAATTGCATCCCATGAAGTGTAGCCAATTAAACTGACTGGATATGTCTAGATGGAATGTCTTCTGAAAAAAAGTGACTGATTTATGCAATGCATTCGTAACAAATTCAGAGTACTTCTGAACATTGCTGTCTGGAAGCCTAGGCCTGTTTACGTAAAATTAATAAATCTTTAAGAAAATGCAAACGTTCACGTTTTATGCTGTAGGTATTTTATTATATTTTAACATTACCTATTGATACAAACATTTGTATTTAATTGTGCTCATATAAGCTTATTAATGGCAAGTGTGTCATGTATATGTGATTTGCCTTAATGTACTGTATAATTAGTTTTTTAAAATGAACATTAATTTGAAAAATCAATTACCCATTTAAGAAATAATCAGTATCAGTATTGTTAAAGTTGTAACAAAGTATTGCATCTAAATAAAGTCTAAATATTCTAAATCATGTAATAATATAGAACAATTCTAACTCCTCTAACTGATTTTAATAATAATAATAATAATTAACTTATATAGCTAAATCAACTTGACTGCAGGTAACACTATCAGATGCTATTTTTAAGACTCTGGTTAACTAACTGTAAACCATTTCATATTTTTTTATCAGTTTGAAATATACAGTGCAGAAATGCCAAGATAATCATTCATCAATGAGGGACACGCTTAGTATCCCATATTCAGTATTTGTGGGTTACTGATGTAAAGTAGAATCTGTGTACAGTTCCATTCTATATTAATAACCAGGTGGACAAGGAAATTTGAATTCACAATCAGAACAAGAGCAAGACAGGTTTGGTATAACAGCCTATTTACTGTACTTGTCAAACTAGCTTTGCT